>NC_041382.1:228507439-228542126 GCF_002162155.2 Triticum dicoccoides
AGAGTGAGCGGGGGCGTTGCCTCTGGATGAACAGGACCCCGTGGTGTGGAGGGCTGGATGAACAGTAGACGATGGAGGGGTGCCCGTGGAGGGGTGGTTGAACACGACCCCGTGGTGTGGAGGGCTGGATGAACAGTAGACGGTGGAGGGGTGCCCGTGGAGGGTGGTTGAACAGTAGTCGATGGAGTAGTGCGCGGTGGAGGCTGGATGAACAGGAGCCCGTGGAGGCTGGAGGAGGTCGGCGGTGGAGATGAACAGTATCCCGTGGAGTCCCATTTTGTGGTACGCCACACCCCTTCCGATGAATAGGACCCCCGTTTCGACCGTAGCGCTCCAACACAAGTCCGTTTCGTCCGTTTTGTGGTATGCCACACCCCTTCCGATCAACATGACCCCCGTTTCGACCGTAGGAGGTCCGTTTCGTCCGTTTTACGGTACGCCGCACCCCTCCCGATGAACAGGACCCCCGTTTCGACCGTAGGAGGTCCGTTTCCTCCATTTTGCGGTATGCCAGACCCCTCCTGATCAACAGGACCCCGTTCCGAACGTAGGAGGTCTGTTTCCTCCATTGCGCGGCACGCCAGGCCTCGTTTCCATCGCCTGTTCCGTCCAAGCCCTCCCGATCAACACGACCACACATTCCGTTCCGACCCAGCCGGTTGTCTCCCACGCGTTCCGTTGTCGCCCGATGAACACAACGCATTCCGTTGGCTCCCCATGAACACGACGCATTCCGTTGCCTCCCCATGAACACGACTACGACGATGTTTCTCTGTTTCGACCCAGCCATGTACACGAGCCCTAGCCGTACGTATGCGCGAGTAGGCGTTCGAGACCCCGCACGTATGTACACATAGATGGCCATATTTTCTTTCTTGCACCCTGGCTGCTGTACGTACGTGTACATGCTACGTGCGCGCCTCTACTACGACACGTACGCGCCTCTACTACGACATGTGCGCGCCTCTACATCCACCAGTATATATGTACATACACGTTCACGACCAGAATGACAACGCTACGTACGCTTCGACCAGGTTGGTCCCGACTGTCAGGCACTTCCTTGCCTGCGAAGATGTAGCTGGTGGGTCCCAGCAGTCAGGGGGGTGAATCATTTTTTTGCCCAGATGCACTTCCTTGCGTGCGAAGATGTAGCTGGTGGGTCCCAGCAGTCTGGGGGAAACGTTTTTTTTTCGCGAAATACAGTGGCCCGTCTTGTGGAGGAATCATTATTTTCCGCGTAATAAGGAGGCACTTCCTTGCTACGGCCGTGGACCCAGCTGTCAGCCTCTCCACATACAGTCCACGTCCGATGGAAGTCGTTCCTTGACCACGTTGACCATGCCGCGCCGAGAGCACCAGGGCGGTGGACGACGGCGAGGCCTAGGAAGGGGACGACGGGGAGTCGGGGAAGATGCGGCAGTGGAAGCCCGCGCGGAGAGGAGTACGAGGGTTCACTGGTTCAGCTGCGGTGTGAGGCTTCTGTCGCCGCAGGGCCTGGCCAGCGGTGGGAATAGTAGGGGCGGCGAGGCCTCCGCGGCAGCATAGCCGGCCACGGGAGGCAGGAGGATGCGGCACGACCACCGCTGCTTTGGGCAGCTGGAGCAAGAAGACCAGAGGTTGAAGAAGCACTACGGCCGTTGGATGGACATCGTACTGTCACTAGAGCTAGAATCATTCATATTGACTAAAGTTGACAAAGGCCCCCATCCCAGTCAACTTAGTAGGCCCACAAGTCAGCCTCCCACCATGGTGGGTCCTGGCTAGCAGGGGGAGTATTCATTTTTTTGTGCGTAATAAGGAGGCACTTCTGGTGGGTCCGAGCTGACAGCGGGGGGAACATTTTTTTTCGTGAAATACGCTGGCCCGTCCGGTGGGTCCCAGCAGTCAGGGGGAAACATTTTTTTCGCGAAATAAGGTGGCCCGTCCGATGGGTCCCTGCTGTCAGGTGGAGGAATAATTATTTTGCGCGTGATAAGGAGGCACTTCCTTGCGGCCGCCTGGACCTAGCTATCAGCCTCTCCACGTACAGTACTCTTCCGATGGAAGTCGGTCGTTGACCATGTTGACCACGCCGCGCTGAGAGCACCAGGGCGGTGGTATGGACCATGACGAGGCCTAGGAAGGGGACGATGCGGATCCGGGGAAGGCGCAGCAGTGGAAGCCCGCGCGGAGAGGAGTACGAGGGTTCACTGGTTCGGCTGCGGTGTGAGGCTGCTGTCACCGCAGAATAACAGGGGGTGTGGGTGACTAGAGGGATGGCCTGGCCAGTGGTGGGAGTAGTACGGGGTGGTGATGCCTCCGCGGCATCATAGTCGGCCACGGGAGGTAGGAGCACGCGACACGACCGACGCTGCTTTGGGCGGCTGGAGCAAGAAGACCAGAGGTTGAAGAAGCACTACGGCCGTTGGATGGACATCATACGATCACTGCTGCTAGAATCGTTTATATTGACTAAGTTGACAAAGCCCTTGGTACGCGTCAACTTAGTAGGCCCACAGCTCGGATTTGGCAGAGAACATATAGCCCATTTGCGATTTGTAAGAATGTACAACACATTTTTTAATTCTAATGGAATTTACTACAACCCATTTACAGTTTGTTAAAAGTACAGCCCAACTTCTAGCTAGGACAACGATTAATAATTTCAAAAAACCGCTCAAAACATAATTCAAAAAAATTCCCACATTTTGATGGGATCCGAAATATTTTTATCCGAAATTTCTAGTCAGGTTAAATATAATTTCAAAATAAAGTTGTATTACGTTAAAATCCAATGAAATATTGCGCGGGCAACAAGTAATGAAATTAAAATTTTCAAATTCCAAAAATAATATATTTTTCAAACTAATTACGTGTTTGGTGCATAGTAACTGTCCATTTATTATAATTACATCCCATTTATTATTTCTTAAAGTCCATTTTCTTGTTAAGCCTAATGCATACCTCCTAGGAAAGTTTGCAGCCCAGTGGGGCGGAGAATAACAAGTTGACCCGGATATTGTGTACAACTGTCGGCCCAGTTGCATTGCTGATGTTGAAAAAAAGGCCTGTGTAGTACAATACAACCTAACATGGTTACTCAGCCCACATTCAGCGACGCCGGAAAGGCCCAAACAAGGCTTCTGTACAACTTTTTGAAGTCACTGAGCTCAATTAATAACTTAAGAAAAAAGTTAGATTACAATGGAACCTAATTAAAAGCTGTCACGGGCAAATAAATAATTCAACAGGTCCCACTTGTGCGTGTGCGCATGTGTGTGTGTGCATGTGTGTGTGTGTGAGAGAGAGAGAGATAGAGAGAGAGACCCATCGGTCGGTGCTCGTAAATACATCTTTCAGCCATATGCATTGCTGATGCTCAGTAAAAACTTATATAGTTGACACAATCATATAGAACATCATAGTACACTGAACTTGCATACAAAAATTTCACGCAGGCGGCACAATCAGGATGGAAGCAGTGGATCACTACAGGAAGGGCTATCTTGAAACCAACGAAGTCATACATAATGGTTCATCGTCTTTATCAATGACGGGGAAATATCTTGAATGTTGTGCAAAGAAAACAGACAGACAACACAATAAGTTCTGCTAGCACATTAAGTTGACGTACATCCCTTTCTAAAAAAAGTCCACGTACAAAATTAGAACAGATCACAATCAAATGTACTGGCATATCAGTGCTTCACACCCATAGCTCGGATTTAACTAGTATCCAACAAGATTCAATTGTTACCTCAAATTAGAGCACATCCAGGCAGCCAGCCCGGCCTCTTCTCCCAAAGAAGCAGTGGCCTCCGCCGCACGATGGAGTAGGCCCTGTGCCATTCATCGTTCCGAGCAACACGGGTAAAGTCTGACGTTGACTCCTGTAATGGACGTCGTCGATGGACCTGGCACCAGCGGCGGCGGAAAGACTTCGATTGATGGATTGACCACTTCTTCGACATGCACGAACACTCGATACAGGTACATCCCTAACATGGTCTGCGGCGGCCTTGGTGGCGACGAATAGTACAACCCCGGTTCCTGCACCGGTATCTCAACATCAACCACCTTCGGCATGGTGGACGGCTTCTTCATCCATGCCATAACCGTTAGAGCCCAGCTGTATGGAGGAACAAACATACTTACGAGCTCACCTCCAAGGTCATTGATAAGCTCGTTCATGGACTCGCTGTTCCAAGCACGTCGAGGCATGCTGTGGAAGGTAAGCTTTGTTAAAAACTCAAGCTCAGAGGGCACCGAGCGCTATCCTGGGTGCCACCGATCAAAGCTCACCAGCGCGCCATTGCAGAACAAACGCCGGGAAGATTCGAACACACGACTGCAGTCGAAAGTTGTCCGGAACCTGATGAAGAAATCAGCCGGTGGCGGACAGACTTCGACGAGCAAGTCAGTTATTTGGATGCCGTGCGCAATGCCAAGAGCTTTGACAAGGTCATCCGGCGACACGGGAGGCCGATCGCCGTTGATGGTTACCATCAGCACTTTGCCGGCAAACTGGTCATCAAGCGCCGCCATGCCACTGTTGAGCGACAGCACGCAGCGACCGAAGGCAGGACGGACCTCAGGATCTCCGGCTCGGAGATCCGCGTTGACCGGCGACATGATAGTGCGCTTGATTACAGGGAGTACAGGAGGGGGATTTGGGGGAACTGGAGTAGGAATCGAGATTCCAGATGTGGGGGAGGGGCGGGAGACTGGGGATGAAAAGGTAGCATGAATTTCGAGCATGCACCAATATGCTCTCGGCGCGCATATTCAATGACACCTCACTGGCCCAAAAAACTGTACATCATAATTGACCTGTTTTGGAGAGCCCTTATTCTTTCTTTTTGGAGAGCCCGGCCTTTTATTTTCAGGATCTTTTGAGAGCCCGGCCTGAGAGTCATAATTGACCTGTTTGGCATTGCGTTACTAGTTGACCCATATTCAATGACACCTCACTGGCCCAAAAAAGTGTACATCATCGAAAAGACACTGAGCTCAAATTATATAACTTGAAAAAAGGAGATATACACTGAACACTTGAGAATGGTGATGCCCTCATTTAGCCCACCAGTAGTTCGAGACAATAAACAGTTCGAAACAACGATATATACAACATTCAAACACTGACTAGTGACTACTACTGACATAAACAGCAAGACATGATAGTTCATAAGAAGTCTTGCTACACCACCAAAATGCACCCATCTACAGCGCTCAGACTCTCGTGATCTAGACGAGAATGGCATTCTAAACAGAAGCAACTATTACATAGTAAGAGTGACATAGACGAGGATGACCAAATGACAAGAATATGCATAACAAAAGAAAGAACTACCCATCCAGAACCAGCAGCAAAGACAACAAAGTCATTCGAAGAGATGATCCGACACCATCATAATTTGCAGCCCCGCTTCAGCGACCAGTGATCCGGAGACACCAGTACTCCACCCTTTCGATGCAACATCCCAATTACCTATCAACCTGAAGGCTTGAACCACATCACTGCCTGTCGTAATTGAGACATCCAAGGATCAAAGTTAATCCGGATGCCTTTGTCATTCTCACCTTCTTTTTGCTGCAGGCTATATCATTGACAATCAGAGGAGTTTGCTCCCGAACTCCTAGGGCTCGCCGTGTAGACACAGTTTTCCATAGCAAACAAAGCCTCTCTGCCATCAAGGTCCTTGCCAACGGTGATCTCCTGGTTAATCGGATAATTGAGTCCGAGAAACAGAGAGTGTGAACCAAGGCTGTTTACCCGCCTCCAACTAAAGAATCCTAAAGGCCCACCAAGCTAGTATCCCGCTCATAGACGTAACAGCCACTGTCCGGATACTCACGTATTACACGGTGCTTGTATACAGTGGGATTTTTTGCAATATAACTTTTCCGGCTCATGTGTCCGAAGGATCATCAGTCTTTTGCCGTCGTCTGATCGAGCGAGG
Organism: Triticum dicoccoides; assembly: GCF_002162155.2. Classification (NCBI taxonomy): domain Eukaryota; kingdom Viridiplantae; phylum Streptophyta; class Magnoliopsida; order Poales; family Poaceae; genus Triticum; species Triticum dicoccoides. The sequence continues at coordinate 228,513,382 of NC_041382.1, forward strand.
AACCAGTTGTGCTTCCCTGTTTTTGGCAAAGGTGGTGTGATTACAAAGGGCAGTAACTGTAGGGACACTGCATCATATCAAAAAGGACAGACATTGTTAATGTAAGATCAACATTGTTCAGAGTGTGAGTAGGATAATGCAAGAAACAACATTGATATGTCCCTATTGGAACTGGAAGGAAAATATAGGGAAATGTATACTGGGTTCGAAAATATAGAAGTGCCATGCATGGTTATACTCATGTTTTCTCGCAATCGATTCTTCACAGGAAACTACCATGTCATGCATGTTATGTAATCATGTTCTATCCTCACAAACAAATTCTTCAAGGTAACTAACAGACCATGCATTGTTATATACTCGTGTTCTATGGGCAAATATTCTGTGAGGATATTATTCTAGCCATTGATTGCTGAAGGGCGAATATAGGTATGTACACATGGTAAGCATTGCAGGATTTCACTACTTCCAAATATAGAGTTCTCCATATGCACATTTACTTCCCTAATGTATGGTTAGATGAAACCAACAGTGTGGTGCATGTTTCTACAATCTTCTGCAAAACAAGGTCCGTCCAACTGACGTAGTAATCTAGATGACTTGGACCGCGATGGTAATACTCTATATAATCCAACGGAGGAAGGATAATCTCATGGGAGGTCTGGAAGTTCATGAGCACCAACTTTTTACCGTCTTCTCTGAAGGCAGCCATCCAGTGGGAGTTCATGCCAACCCAGTACATACCTGCCAAGAAGTTTTGGGTGATGGTGATCGGATCAATGTCGATGGAAATGATGTACGGCGACCCACTACATACCTGCAAAGAAGTTTTGGCTAATGGAGATCAGATTGAAGTCGAGGGGCATCATGCACGCCTCCGTATCATGGTGAGCCAATCTCGCAAGACCAGATAGCAGCAAGCAGGGTGTCTTGAAAAGCTTAGGCCTCGCTTCGATGATGGCCGTGTGCATGTCCCTCGAGCATGCAGCCAGCCGCAGGGCACTCAACATATCCATACACGAACAACAGAGGTCGAGGATGTCCCTAGGGAGATTGCTCCAATCGCGGCTCATATGGATGCTGCGCGGTTCGCGTTCGGCCATGGTGGAGTTTGGAAGGGGGCTTGATTTATGAGGGAGAAGGATGTCGATGCTGGAGCGGCTAGCGAGGGAATAGTGGTACTGGGGGAGGTGAGTGAGGCGACGGTACACGGGGGCATAGTGAGATGGAGATGGAGACGGAGATGGAGTGGTGCTATGGGAGTGGAGAGGGAGACGAGGCAAGGCGCCTATGTGCTGTACAGCGGCGGTGACAAACTGCACAATGCACAGGGTGAGGCTGACTTTGGTAACCCGAACACGCCGCCTGGACTAGTGTCAGGCGCAGGGTGTTGTCACTTCACTGTGAGGACCGGATGAATAGTATTTTGACCATCAAGTGTACCACAGTTGTACTACTACTACTACTAGTAGTTGTAGTAGTAGGAACACGAGTACTCTAGTATTGTATAGCGGAAATAGGTCTCCCGTGCTAGCATGCCTATTCACTTCATCGTTCAGGTATCATCCATATTGCAAGCAGAACCAAATTCTCGTGCATGCCCAATCAACGCCCTGCCGCGATGCATGCAGTGGTCATTCTGGTGCATCAAGGGCAGCATGCAGATCGTTCCACACTTGAGAAGAGGGAAAATGGAAAAGTAGAACGCGGCAGCAGAGGAAGAGAACGCTGGCTAACGAGGCTGGGAGGGGATCGAGCAGGAAGTTAATGCTCCACGCCTAAAGGTTTTGGGAAAACCTGATTTTCATAAGGTGACTTATACTCACCTAAACAGAGGGAGTGTTCCTTAACTAGAGAATGTTGTGTCTCCCACTCACGCGCTCAAAAAAAACTATGACACATTTTTTTATCTGTTTGCATAGGTCCCACCTATCAGGAAGGACGGGCATGTACACGAACAGGCACGACTCATCAGTCTACCCGCATAGCCTTTTCGTTTAGTCTACCTAGCCGTCTAATCAACTGCCTGCACGCCACTTCTCCCATTTACTTCTCCATCGGGAACCGATTCTCCTCGGCTTCTTCACCTCCCCTTCGTCTTCATTTGCATCCTAACCCCACTGTGTTCACATTGTTTTAACCTCTTTAAATAATCATCTACTACTTCAGTTAGACTAGCCATCTAATCCTAATTCTCCAAAGCTCTTTAAATAATCATCTACTACTTCAGTTAGACTAGCCATCTAATCCTATCACTGCCTTGCCCTGCCTTTCCTTCGCTGACAAGTGGGACCCATGCTTATGGGTCCCACATGTTAGTGACAGAATGGTAGGATTGTTCACGTCAGGGGATCCTCATCCCCCCGACGTTCCCCTCATCCCTCTCGGCCCCACCGCTCCTCTTCCTTTGTGTGCTGACATGCAGGCCAACTGAACTGCGGCGACCATCAACTTTCTACCACAGACACACCCGATTGGACGCGGTTTGCTTGCTCCGCTGCTGTGCTCCGATCCATACTCCCGCACCATCGAATTTTCATCCAGCGGCTGTGACACATTTCGTCCCAGGAATCAATCCTCAGCTGGAGTACTTATGTACTATAGGTAGTACCCGCCGGTGTGGCCATCTACGCCTCGTAACGCCCTGACGCCCAGTTGTGGCACCCTCGCCACGGCCACGCCACCACCAGCCGGTTCATCTCGAACGAGTGAGTCGCGAACCACGCCACCACCATGAGAATGACATGTGGGCCAGCCGCATTTAAGGTCCGCATGTCATTGACTCATAGGCCGGGCACTAAGCCACTGAAGTTCGGTCCCGTGGGCCCAGAGAGGGAAATGTAACTCCTGCGGCAGGCCTTGTGGTGCTCCCGCAGTACGAGCTCATGCCAAAACTGGAATTTGTTTCTTACTACTACCAACTAGTACTAGTAAGGTACACGTGCATTGCACGCATGAGATTCTGGTGGTTGGTGCATTATGCTTCTACATGTGGAGCTTTCTGGATTCTAACATGTGGCAAAATCTGGTGGAATGTATGGTTAGGCAAGTTTGATTAACTTAGGTGAGTGTTTGGTTCAAGCCACACCTTAGGCAAGCCACACTAAGGCCCCACATGACATACACACACAAAATGTGGAAAGATTCCCTTAGGCTTGCCAACTTGTGGCTCTCATTTTGAAGAACTAATAACTTTGCCTAAGCATAGTTGTGGCAAAGTTAGTCATGAATTAAGTTCAACCATGGAGTCTTCTAGATTATACATGTGGCAGAATCTGGTGGATGATATCCAACGGCCAGTAGTGCTCGGATTTGCCATCTTTGTACCGTCGGATTGGCTTCATCCAATGACCAACTTTCAAAGTTTTTCACACACTATATTGGGGGTATAGATATAGATGTGTCGGTCCGTTGCAATGGATCCAAAGTATATCTATTTAATGGAGTGCACTCTAAACACATTATCTATTTATTTTTCTCTAACCTTCCATAGCTATGCAACCAAGCCACATAAGCTTCATGGGTGCCCCCCACATCATATTATTCATACTACGTTGATTGAAAAAAAGATAAATCACCCAAAACAAGATCTTCCTATTTTTGTTCCTACGATGCTATGTCATGCACGTACCTACTAGTTGTATAGTGGTAGTACTAGTAATATAGTATTAGGAGTACAAACTTGGTACTACTAGGAGCAGTACTAGTATGAAATGCTCCTACTCTATCAACGAGCCCCGTCTGACACCAAATTTCTTGGCTTCCGTGCTATAGCTAGATCTTCCCCTCGTTTCTGTTTTCCAACCCGGCAGCGGGCCGGGTGTCAGTTTGCTCAACGGCGGTCCCACATGAAAGTGAAAATGCTAGGCAACACGCCTTCCCTAAGCTATGTGTCGTGCCGGACGGGCCGTGTTGTACTCCCGATTCCCGGGCGTGTGGGGGTGCGACGCGAACGCGGCAGGCCTTTTCCTTTTACCAGCAATGTTCCCGTGTGTTGCGATGGATCCAAAGTAGTAGAATAGTAGTATTTGTTCACAAACTTGAAAGAAATCACTGTTGTTTTGATATACTCCTAATATATTACTCCCTCCGTACCTAAATATTTGTCTTTTTTGAGATTTCAAATGGACTATCACATACGGATTATATAGACATATTCTAGTGTTTCTAGCAAGATGCCCGCGCGTTGCACGAAGTTGATGGAAAAGGTAAGCACAACTTATAAATTGACGGATGGAGTACTAGTTACAGTGATGCATATAATTAAGCAAAGGGATCGCACATGTCGGTATTGACTGGAACAAGAATGCAACAACACAATAAGAATTAAGGCCACGATGATGCGATCATAGTGGTGGTTACAGAAGGCCATAAGAAAGATGGATCCACGAACGTACGACCTCCTCCTCCTCAACTTAGTGTGCCGGGCCACCGACCGGTGGCTAAGGAGCGGCGGCTTTTGTGGCGAGGTCGAGGTGCTTCTCAGCAAAGGCATCCAAGGCTTCCGGCCGGTTGAGGAAGGCCAACGTCGTAGCGTCCTCACTGGCCTTGTAGATACCTATGTACACGATTTCCTCGTACACGTGGATGTGTAGGTCGACGAATTCTTGCAGGGCGAGGCGCCTCGCGGCGAGCGCGACCTCAAGGTGGACATTCTTCATGGCGTCGGCGGGCAGTCGCAGGGCCACCAGTGCTTGAAAGAGGTTCCGGCCATGGAGGCCGATTAGGGTGGCAGGCAATGAGGAGCCCGAGCGCGCGGGCTGGAGGAGTACGGCGATGTCGTCCGCGAGCTTCTTGAGGACGGAGAACTTGTTGCTGGTGGAAACAATCATATGGTCCAACTGAGAGTCGTAGTTGGCGTTGACGGCGGCCATCCACCAACCGGTCTCCAACACCGTCTGGAGATGATCCTCGGCGCCATGCTGCAGGCCGGCGTCGTGGACCATCTGGCGCAGCCGCTGGCCGCTCACGCGCATCGCCGCCATGGGTCTGGAGTGAGCTCTTTTGCGCTTAGTGTAGGTGCTTAGGAAAATGCTTAGGTGCGTACGATGTGGTTGATGCATTGGAATGGAGGGGCGCCTTTATATGAGGGCAATGAGGGCAAACTGCGTTGCATTCACATCGTGCAACCTCTTTTCCCGGACCTCCTCCCATTACTTCCCTCATGCATTAATTGAAGGAGGATGCATTGGCCGTTCAACATATTGGGAACCGCTACTCCCTCCCTCGTCTGCATTAAACCGTATCAGCAACTGCGCCGCCCGCTATCAAATCGAATACTCCCTCCGTCTAGGTGAGTATTAAGTCATCTTACAAAAACCAAATAGTAAACACATAGGCGTGGTGCATTAACTCTAACGTTGTTTCTTATTTCTTGACATAAATAGAGGAATCAACCAAGAAGAGATGTGGGGCTTGTATGCTTTTAATGACTTGAGACTATCAAACATGACATGAAGTGGTCAGTTCGTTGCACAAGAACACATACAACCCACGTCAGCACACACGCCTCTTATATAGCATCACATCCAATGGCTATAAAAGATGAATGAGACCAAATTATATCTCATCTAGATGAGTTCTAGCAAAACTGTATTAATAATACTTAGTACTCCTACGCCATGTATCATATATTAGTATCATGTAGTACTTTATTTATTTATGAGGTATCCAGATGGCACTGCACCGCCAAGAAAAGAGGGTAACATTAAAATTATAGACTACTTTTTTGAGTATGTTGGTAAGGTCCGGTCATAGTCACTTGTTGAAATCTCTAAAGAGACAAATACTCCCTCCGTCCAGAAATACTTGTCATCAAAATGGATAAAAGGAAATGTATCTAGATGTATTTTAGTTTTAGATACATCTCTTTTTATCCATTTTGATGACAAGTATTTTCGGACGGAGGGAGTAGAAAACAGAGTTGGTAATGATGGTTTGTGTGCCATCCTGCAATATAGGCCGTCGGATTTATATCTAACGGATAGGAAAGAAACTATCGCAATTTTGCAAAAATATACCCACATGTCTCTCCATGTTCGCAAATAAGGCCTTCCCCCGTTCAACCTTTTCTCTCACAAGATAAACTACTCATACAAATGTATCTTGAGGTGTCCATAGAATTGAAGAGAGGGATGATATGTGTGTGTGTGCGCGCGCGATCGATAAAGAGTGCCATTGAATTTGTGTGTGCCCACGTCAAAGATATAGAGTGGCTGGCCTACTGGAACGTGAGATGGGACATGTGTTGTCTCTGTGGCATGGATACCTACCTACAGCACTCGACTATCAGTGTGTGGTGCGGGAAGAGGGAGGCCCAATTAACTATAGAGGTACAATGGCTGGTATATGTGTGGAGGAGGAGAGAGGCCTACCTCATGTATTAATGAGATCGATCTGTCTCATGTATTAAGGGAGATTGATCGGCATCCATGCATATGTGCAGGAGAGGAATAATGTTGGGAGAGAGACATAGCTAGAGTGTTGGAGGGGGTGGTAGTGGAGTTGCTTCTAACAAATGGTGGGATAGGCTTGCTAGACAAACGGAGGGCACGCCCGGAATATCAATAAGAGAGGAGATGGCTGCTTGTTGTCTATGCACGTGGGTGTGAGAGACGGGTCAGGAGGCATGCACGAATGATGAGGGGGGACGATGTGGCTGTGGTAAGCAGACGTAACTACATAGGAAGATCAATCACCCTTTGTTAGAGAAAGGAGAGACATAACTTGTGAGGTACGTCGATCGATGGGGGGGTAGTTAAAGTCGATCTAGGTATATGTTGGGAGATCGATCGGTATGCATGCATGTGTGTGTTAGAAGCAAATGAGGCACGAGGAGAAGGATAGAGAGAGATGGATGCATGTAGGAGGTGGTACGAGAGGCATACTATATCGAGGGGGGAGGAGTGTGTGAGTACGAGAACGATGAAAAGAGTGGTGGGAGTGAGGCATGGACAGTGACAAGAGAAGAGGGGAAGCTTGTGTTTGTGCTAGGCACACCTGGCTAGAGAGGCATATCGATCGATGTGTGCCGTAAAGAAGGAGCTGGGGGGCCTACACACACCATGGGTGAACGACCTAAAGTGAATAGACGAATTTGCGCGATGGAGCTAGAGAATGCTGAGGGAGGGTGAGAGGGATGCGGGCGTGTGCATGCACAAGAGAAAGTTAGCGCTAGCTACAAAGATAAGAGGGTTGTGTGGGTGTAAAATATGAATATAGATCATATATACTTCATTATAAAAAGCGAATTCAGATATTTGAAGAATTTATCATAGTGTTTCAAACCGACGCATGTGTGAATATATATAACGGTGATACACATGGTGTGGTTATGAACATGTTATACTACATTTAATATATTTTATCTCTACTCTTATAAAAAATGGAGTTGTTGATGATGGTGTGCCTGCCATCCTGCATTATAGGCCGTCCGATTTATATCTGGCGGATAGCAAGGAAACTATGATGGTTGAAGTTGGCAACAATCATGATTGTAGATTCTTATTGAAATAGAGAAACGAATTCAAATTTAGTTCGAATTGCAGCGGTAGTATAGACATTTGGAATGCACTCAAATGTTGGTATGAGTAGGTTACATGCATTATACAGCAAGCAAAAAAATTTAATCGGACATAACATGGATTCATACTCCCTCCTCCATCTATATAGGGTGTAATGAGATTTTTAAGACCGCCTTTGACTATTGACAAGATTAATAGTACATGACATGCACAATGTGAAAATTATATCATTGAAAGAACCTTTCACAGACGAATTTAACAGTGTGCTTTGTGTAAGTTGCATGTCATATATCATTGCTCTAATATTTGGTCAAAGTTAGCATCAAAAAATGCATTAGGCCCTATATAGATGGAAGGAGGGAGTAGCTTTGAATAGCATTTATATAGTAAAACGGAGAAAGACTCTCTCTTTGTGTGGTGTGAATAGTTTTATTTTTTCGTTTTCTTTTTGGTTGAGGGAAGTGCGAATTGATTTGGTATGTACACGTACAATATTACTACACGTTAGCTTGTCCCTAAAATTCAACCCGCGTCTTGTTATATCCCGAAAACAATATTATTACACGTTAGGCTTGTCCCTAAAATTCAACCCGCGTCTTTTTATATTCCGAAAATTCAGATATCGTGCTCCCAAAACTGGCGCCTTCACAACCTGCGCATTGCTATTCCGAAATTACAACGCGCGCGAAAACTCCCTCCAGCTGCCAAATCCCGACACGCGAAATCTCCCTTCTAACCCTGAGCCGAAAGGGCTGCTAGTTCAAATCGGCGGGGGGTACTTTTGTAACACACCCTACATTTTGGACAAGCGCATCCCTAAGTCATGCTTCACCCCCTCCCATCGCCCCCTTTTCGCCATTCGAAATCCCAGGCCACCATAACATCTCTGCGCCAGCCGTGAAACCCTACCCTCCTCCATCTGCCACATCACCGCTGCCTAGCCGGAGCCTCTTCCCCGACAACATCGTCCACCGCAATAGCTCAACGTCCCTCGTCCACCTCCCCGGATGAGGATCCTCGTCCATCTCGCCGTCCCGCCAGTTCAGCCGCCCCGTCCTCCACCTCCAAGGAGCTGCTCCAACGATCGCCTCATCTATCGCAGCTGCTCCATCCCCACAGCGCCGCCTTAACCTGCTCCACCGGAACCGCAACATCCTCACCGACTCCTCGGACGAAGCCGAGGCCTACTCGGCGCCACCAAAGAGGTTATACACGCATCGCATCACACCTTCTCCTTAACTCGACCTCCCGACGCTGACGGTGCTCCATCCTGCACCCCCATGGAGCGGCTACCTTGAAGCCGGCGCCACGGGTGACATCTCCACGGTGGCTCTCCCTCAGTGCGAGGCCCCTTCGGCGGCAGCGTCCATACCAGCCGGGATTTGCTGCTGCTGCTCCAACTCTCGCTCGCTCACTCGCGCTGCTGCTGCTGCTCCGGCTCTCTCTCGCTCGCTCGCGCTGCTGCTGCTGCTCCGGCTCTCGCTCGATCGCTCGCTCGCCCAGCTGCTAATGCTGCTGCTTCCCCCTCGCTCGTGCTGCTGCTCTGCTCTGATTAAGCCACACTTTTTCAACTGAATCGACTTTTGGGTCAGTCGATTTTCAGGGGTTGGGGGGGCTCGCCGGAGTTAAGGAAGAACCACCCGCAGCGGGGACGGGGGCTCGCCGGAGAGGTACCCCACTATATATCTTAGGGTTCAGGGTGGGGGCGGGGGGCCTAGAGGGCTGGCCGAGGCGGCGGTGGCAAGTTGTTTCGGGGCGGCGAGGCGGCGCTGGAGCCGGCGGTTCGGCTGGTGGTGGCTGGCGGCTCAGGGGGTGCAGGTTGAAGATGAACTGCAGGCCCTCCCTAAACTACATGTCAAGTGCCTCTCTGCTACCATTGCGTCCAGTTTTGACAGTAGCATTCAGATTCCATAGTAAATTTCAGTTTCGACAGTTAAGTTCAGAGTCAACAGTTTTTACCTCATCCGTTGTAGTCAGGTGGTTTTTGGTGATGTTAATTTTACATCATCTATTGGAGATGCTATTAGAATCCCACTTGAGATTGACGATGTATGTCTTGTGCTGCTTCAGCCTTGACATCTTACGGCTCACCGGAGCTGCTCCAACGACAGAACGATCCATCACAATAGAGCAGTGCCCTAGACGCCATCTACAGATTCCTCAGATCTTCCTCCACACCTCCGACAGCCATCTCTGCCTCAACTGCTTCAGCGACCAACCCAATGATGCTGAGGTCGACACGGCTATGGCAAAGAGGTTGTACACTTGTTGCATCACTTATTACTATACATTCACGTCGATCCATTAGGGCTATTTTGGTTCAACGGAAAAACGTTGATCCACTGGTTGTTACCATCACTCTAAATTTTTGCATGGTCTCCTTACATAATCTCACCATATTTTTTTGTATGCATGTCAGATATTGTACACAGCATGCTGAACATGTAGAGAAAAGAGAAGAGTTTTGCGCGGCAATACATGCATACATCGCCCCATGGTGGGTTCAATGGCAAACCCTCCCCACCCCTCTCCAGATTGTAATCTAGAGGAAGATATCTATTCTGAGGCGGATTCAGACGCCGCTGACCACTCCTATTTACCCCCCAAGGTGTTTGCTCTACCTTGGCATGATGATGTTAGTCATATCATGCATATGTTGCCTTGCAGTGCCTACTTTTGACATCATATATGTCATCTGCTTAGTTTAGACATGTTCTGTAATGCCACCTGTTTAGTTTCTATATCATATATGGGAATTATGCAGTCTCATGTCTTTTAGCCAGCCATAATATATGTGAAATGTGCAATGCCATCCTGTTTAACCAGGCATCATATATTTGAATGATATCTTGCCCATCCTTTTCCTCATTACATTTCCATTTGTCGACAATGTTTGTACATTAAACTACTCTTCCTGTGAATTAGCCATTTGGGTGGGAGATGGAAAAAATCTGGAGTGAAAACAAGGCCTTCAGAGCAGACAGTGCTACCTGTCGAAGCAGATCTCTTGTTTTGTCACGATAGCTCCTCAGAGATGGATTCAGAGACAGATGACCAGTCCTATTCCCCCACTGAGGTGTATGCTCTAACTTGGCACGGTTATACTGCTCATATCATGCATACGGTGTCTTGCATTGCATATTTTAGACATCATATACACAATATTCAACACCATGTTCTTAGTTCAGACATCATATCGAATGCCCTCTGTTTAGCATATAAATCACATGTGAATTAAATGATGCGATCCTGATTACTTAGATAACATGTAGGTGAATTATGTCATGCGATCCTATTTAGTTATTCATCATATCTTTGAATTATGTTATGCTATGCTATCCAGTTTAGATAGACATCATATATGTGAAATTATGTCATGCTATCCGTTTTAGTTAAACAATATACATGTCAACTATTTCATGCCCTCTTTTTTCCACACAATCTATTTCATCTGTCTCTCATACAATGTCTGTACATTCAACTATGTTTCCTGTTTATCAGCCATTTGAATTAGAGCGGGTGATGCCAGCATCTAGCGGACTAAAAACACGGTCTTCAAATAAAATAGTGCTACCTCTTGGTGGAGATAGCACCCCGGTTGAACATGCACAAGAACCATCCCTACCACACGTAACCCAAACTCTCGCAGATTGTACCCCTACTGCGATGGACAGAGAACCAGCTTCAGCCAATCTAACCCCAACCCCAGCCAATAGTAACCCAGTTCCTATTGACACAACACCATCTCCACCACAGAGCTCCCAAACAAGAGTAGTAAGTAAGGTAGCTCCAGTGCCCAAAGGGCCAGTACTATCACGGCGAACCCCAACTCCACCAGTTAGTATGCCTATTCCTGTGGAGGAAGCACAACCAGCTAGTCGTAGTTTAGCATCTATTGCATTTGATGTTGTTAAATCGTATGTGCGTATCTTCCCATCTTGGAAATATTATACTGAAGATGAAGGAAAATGCCAGTTGCAGGTGTTTGTCCAGGAGTTATGTGTAAGTAATGTTATTCATGGCAATTACTTTGCTTCGTCCCATACATCCTACCTCCATGATGGTTATAATACAGCAAATTTTCCCATTTTTCTCTATCGATAAGGACCGATTTAGAAACTCAGGATGAGGTAACCTGTGCTAATACATCTTCTATCTTCAAGAATGCTTGGTGGCAGTATCGGAATTACCTGAAGAAAACGTACTTCACCGGCAAAGAAACTCATCAAATTCCCTTACGTTCTCCCGAGACACATTTAATGGATGATGCTGGGAACGCCTTGTTCTGTACTGGTCCCGAACCAAGAATGTGGTAAGGTCTATGAGCTCATTTTCTTTTAAGTATTATATTCTTGCGTCTTACTGTACTCTGTTCATGTAGAACAAGTGCCTAAACCTGTAGAACAACTCTTCTAATTTAAGAATCCATTGCTATCATAGTTCAAAAAAGCGCTAGGCGTTAATTGTGCGTTTTGCCACCGCCTTGCGCTTTACTGACCAAAGCGCATGCTTATGCGCAGTTATGCACAGATTATGCGTAGTTATGCGCAATGCGTTTTGCCAACACCTAGATCCTAGGCGCACTTAAGCGCTCGCTTAGGCACGCCTTTTTAACTATGATTGCTTTGCTCTTGTATCACTGTATTTACTCATACAAACTTATTTTTAAATTGAAGGATCCAATCGAAACTCCAATGGCACAGCAGGTCTGTTCACGCATGTTTCTTTAACATGTTTGCTCTTATCAATAGCTCTGTTGATTTCAATTTAAATTGTGTATATAGTTGACTTTCATATCATGCACATTACCAGCATCACTACAGAGCCAGTAGTGTTGTTGTACATGTAGACCCGTGGTACCCATCTGAAATCTTGTTGTGCCGTGTAGTTTCCCACGCTTTGTATTCTTTCACTGCTGCTTTGTCTTGAACTGATATGATTTGAACCGTGTCTCTATTTTGATTTGGCAAGACAATGCAGTGACCATAGGACATAGATATATGTTTGTTTGATGCTTTTATTATGTACTAGTACTTGGCAATAGAAGACTTGGTAGTTTAATCCTGTCCACCTTACTAATGAACCGGTTCATCGAAATGAGTTTCATATACTAGTACATGCTAAACTTGTTATGTGTCTGCTTGTTTCTTCTTTTAGAATGCTGACAGAATATTGGGGAAGAGTGCCTTATTAAGCAATGGTAAAGGAAGTAATGCAGATAAGGTTCAGGATAGTGACACATCCTTGTTGGTCTCCAACAAAGCTGATAAAACAACTAAGGGAGACTATCTTGAAGACAGCGAGACAACCCCAAAGTCCTGTCTTGGTTTAGTGTTCGAGTTACTGGCCACTACCGCTTGCACAAGCTATTCAAACTCACTGTCTGAATCAGTTCGGTTTCGTGAGTCTCAACTACAAGCTGAAAGACATCGATCAGCTATGCTGCGACAAGAAGCGGAAGGACTGCAGAAGTCCCTAGAGCATTCAGATGCATACTTTCTGGTGCAACAGCAAGCGTTGGAGGATTTTAGCGCCAAACATGACAAAGCTAATCAGCTTGCTAAGCTTATTGCCAGCATGGTGGACACCCAGGATAACGTTTCTTGAGCTCTTCTGAAGTTGTTTTAGTTATGCTCTTGTTTTGCTACCACGTTTATTTGCACTGGTGGCCAATTTTGACGGCCAGTGTATGTAATGTGCTGCTTTGTTCCCTATATTTGCACTGGTGGCGAACTTTGATGCCCAGTGGATGTAATATGTGTAATAGCGGTAATAGGCTAGCATTAATTGCTTGCTTGTTTATTTCCTTATTGTCTTGTTTAGTTGTTTGCTTGTAGTCACTGCAGTTCTTTTTTTGTTTTTTTTCTAGTGGCCACAATAGCCTATTTTTGGTAACTAGGCCAAAATAATCATGGCAACACACGGACTGTTGTAACCATGGGCCTCCTGCATGCCGTATGATCCATGGGCCTTCGCCCGGCCGTAGGATCCATGGGCCTTCTATACGGGCCTTAGGGTCCATGGGCCTTCTACGGGCCATAGGGTCCATGGGCCTTCTATGGGCCGTAGGGTCCATGGGCCTTCTACGGGTCGTACTATCCATGGGCCTCATACGGGCCGTAGGATCCATGGGCCTTCTACGGGGCGTATCATCATTTTGCCAATCATGGGCCGTACTATTCGTGGATCATAAAGGGCCGTTAATAGGCCGTATTTGATAACTCTATGAAAACAACCCAACGGGGTTTTTTTGACATGAAAACGGTCCAACGTATTAATGGTCCGCAAGCGGGCCGACTGTAACAACGGGCTGAATTTGGCCCACAAGCAGAAAATGACAGTAACGGGCTGTATGTAATCGAATGCTGCAAATGAGCCCAAGAATCAATGGGCCCTGAGAAGGCCAAAAGATAACTTGGGCTGGAAACGGCCCAATGGAATAACAGGCCGTTAATGGGTATAAAGTGATACACTGTTCATTATGGGCCAGTTTCACCACGGGCCATTTTTGGGCCAAGAGTTACAAAGGTCCTCATATGGGCCGAAAGAAGTCATGGGCCACACATGGGCTGGAAGTTAAAACGGGCTAAATCATATTGGACGGCCCAAATGACGCTACTGGGTCTAATTCGGATAGGGCGTAACGGGCCCTGGGTTAGCGGCCTGTAAATGGGCTATATGCGAACAGGCCGTTAACAGGCTTTCCGTGGGCCGGCCCGCCACCTTTTGACCAAGTCAAATGGGCCGGCCTTTTCACAGGAATGGGCCTCTGTTGGGTCGTGCCACGTGTCGCCATATCATAGGTGCCTTCGGCCCAATGAGCGGATGACATCTGTCCCAACGGTGAGCCGACACGTGTTTCCTCCAGCCAATGATGATTTTACACGTGGAAAATCCCCATTGGTCGGGGCTGTTAACGGGTTATCGGATCCAAAACCCAACCCGATAGCTTAACGGCGTTCCGTTACGGTGGATGCCACGTGTCGGTCGCCCTTGACGAAAGCACTTCTGTAAAGTGCGATTTATCGTCATGGAAGTGGACACTTCCGTGATGATAATTTTGGTAATGTCATGGAACACTTCTACGACAGCACATGTATGACTATCTTGATTCTGTCATAAATTTATCATGGATGTACATGCATGACAAAAAATGCGACCTACTGTGACAAACACGTATCATCATGGAAGTGTACTTTTTTTGTAGTGTTACCGGTGATGACCATAGTTTGAGGAGTTCATGTATTCACTATGTGTTAATGCTTTGTTCCGGTACTCTATTAAAAGGAGGCCTTAATATCCCTTAGTTTATGTTAGGACCCCACTGCCACGGGAGGGTAGGACAAAAGATATCATGCAAGTTCTTTTCCATAAGCACGTATGACTATATTCGAAATACATGCCTACATTACATCGATGAATTGGAGCTAGTTTTGTGTGACCCTAGGTTATGACTGTTACATGATGAACCGCATCTGGCATAATTCTCCTTCACTGATCCATTGCCTACGAGCTTTCCATATATTGTTCCTCGCTTATTTACTTTTCCGTTGCTATTACCATCATCACTACAAAATACCAAAAACATTACTTTTGTTATCATTACCTTTTGCTACCGTTACCACTACTATCATATTACTTTGCTACTAAACACTTTGCTGTAGATATTAAGTTTCCAGGTGTGGTTGAATTGACAACTTAGCTGCTAATACTTGAGAATATTCTTTGGCTCCCCTTGTGTTGAATCAATAAATTTGGGTTGAATACTCTACCCTCGAAAACTGTTGTGATCCCCTATACTTGTGGGTTATCAAGACTATTTTCTGCCGCCGTTGCCGGGGAGCATAGCTTTATTCTTTGAGTCACTTGGGATTTATATCTTCTTATCATTATGAAGAACCTGAGAGATCCAAGAACCAATATTTGTCCCTCAACTACGAGGGGCAGTAAGGAACTGCCATCTAGCTCTGCACTTGATTCACCTTCTGTTTTGAGTAAGCTTGCGACACCTAAACCTGCTTCTGCTATTCGTTCTGATATGTCGCATGTTATTGATGATGCCACTTCTGCTATGCATGATACTTATGATGAAACTACTTCTATGTTTGATACTACTGTGCCACTTGGTAAATTTCTTGATGAACAACTTGCTAGGGTTAGAGAGAGTGAAAACATTGAATCTGATAATATTGATGAAAGTGATGATGAAGACTCACATGTTATTCCTGAGGGTTATGTTTCTGAAAAAGAAGCTGCTCTAGCTATTTTAGCTTGCAAATATAGATACGAACTTAAGAGGTTATTAGCTAAATGGAATAAGCAATCTCCAAATGCTAGGATGAAACCTGACCCTGCTTTTGCTACTTCACCTATCTGTGTTACTGACAAGGATTATGAATTCTCTATTGATCTTGATATAATTACTTTGGTTGAATCTGATCCTTTTCATGGCTATGAATCTGAAACTATTGTGGCACATCTTACTAAATTAAATGATATAGCCACCCAGTTCACTAATGATGAGAGAACTCGCTACTTTTATATCCTTAAAATATTTCCGTTCTCATTAAAGGGTGATGCTAAGATATGGTTTAATTCTCTTGATCCTGGTTGTGTGCGTAGTCCCCAGGATATGATTTATTACTTCTCTGCTAAATATTTGCCTGCTCATAAGAAACAAGCTGTTTTAAGGGATATATATAATTTTGTGCAAATTGAAGAAGAGAGTCTCCCACAAGCTTGGGGAGGCTTCTCAAGTTACTTAATGCTTTGCCTGATCATCCTCTTAAGAAAAATGAAATACTTGATATCTTTTATAATGGACTAACCGATGCCTCCAGAGATTACCTGGATAGTTGTGCTAGTTCTATTTTTGGGGAAAGAATGCCGGATGAAGCTGAATTTTTATTGAATAATTTGTTAACAAATGAAAATAATTGGACACTTCCTGAACCAGTTCCTGAACCAATTCCTTAGCCTATTCCTAAACCAACTCCGAAGAAGAGAGGTATTCTATTTCTCAGTCCTGAAAATATGCAAGAGGCAAAGAAATCTATGAAAGAAAAAGGTATTAAAGCTGAGGATGTTAAGAATTTACCTCCTATTGAAGAAATACATGGTCTTAATTTACCGCCTCTTAAAGAAACTCATGGTCTTGATAACCCGACACATGTAGTAAAGGTAAATTCTCTCTATAGATATGATAAATCTAAAATCCCATTTACTAAATTTGCTAGCCCATGCTTAGATGAGTTTGATAAATTTACGGTTAAGCAAGAAGACTTCAATGCTTATTTTGGTAGACAATTGAAATACAATTCAAATATGCTTGAACACTTGGGTGATTATATGGCTAATGTTAAAGGTGAACTTAAACTTATTAGTAAACATGCTTCTATGGTTACCACTCAAGTAGAACAAGTACTTAAAGCTCAAAATGATTTACTCGATGAATTGAATAGTAAGAATAATGATAATGCAGTTAGAGTGGCTACTAGAACTGGTAGAATGACTCAGGAACCTTTGTATCCTGAAGGCCACCCTAAGAGAATTGAGCAAGATTCTCAGAGAAATAATGTAGATGCACCTAGTCCTTCTAATAGGAAGAAAAAGAATATGATAGGACTTTGCATGCTTCTAGTAAACCTATCACTGAAACACTTGAGAATCCAAATGATATTTCTATCTCTGATGCTGAAACACAATCTGGTAATGAACCTGAAACTAGTGATAATATTAATGATAATGTTCATGTTGATACTCAACCTAGCAATGATAATGATATAGAAATTGAACCTGCTGTTGATCTTGATAACCCACAATCAAAGAATCAACGTTATGATAAGAAAGACTTTGTTGCTAGGAAACACGGTAAGGAAAGAGAGCCTTAGGTTCAGAACCCCATGCCTTTTCCTCCTAAACCATCCAAGAAAAAGGATGATGAGGATTTTGAGCGCTTTGCTGAAATGATTAGACCTATCTTTTTGCGTATGCGATTAACTGATATGCTCAAAATGAATCCTTATGATAAGTATATGAAATATATTGTTACAAATAAAAGGAAGATACAGAAGCTGAAATTTCCACCATGCTTGCTAATTATACTTTGAAGGGTGGAATACCAAAGAAACTAGGAGATCCTGGTGTACCCACTATACCATGCTCCATTAAAAGAAACTATGTTAAAACTGCTTTATGTGATCTTAGAGCCGGTGTTAGTGTTATGCCTCTCTCTTTATATCGTAGACTTGATTTGAATAAGTTGATACCTACTGAAATATCTTTGCAAATGGCTAATAAATCAACTGCTATACCTGTCGGTATTTGTGAGGATGTGCCTGTTGTGGTTGCAAACGTTACTATTTTAACAGACTTTGTTATTCTTGATATTCCCGAGGATGATATTATGTCTATTATTCTTGTAAGACCTTTTTTGAACACTGTAGGGCTTGTTATTGATTGCACTAAAGGCAATGTCACTTTTCATGTTAATGGTAATGAGCATACAATACACTTTCCGAGGAAACAACCTCAAGTCCACATTATCAATTCTATTTGAAAAATTCCATCCATTATTTTTGCAGGTTTTGAATTTCCTCTTCCTACTGTCAAGAAGAAATATGATATTCTTATTATTGGGGATGTGCATATCCCCGTTGAGGTAACATAGTGTTATTCAAAATTTCTCCGGTTCCATGTTATTCGGAATGAGTTCGTTAACAAGACTTGATCAACCTTGTTAGTGGATTCCTTTTGACGTGCTTGAGATGGATGAAACTAGAAGGCACAACCTTCTGTATCCCACTTTTACTTTCTGTTATTTATATTAAATAAAATAAAAATAGTATTTTTCTATCTGTTATCTGATTTATCTGTGCAATATAAAAATACCCCGAAAATAAAAGTTCTCCAAATGCCCTCAAATTTAAATATGTTTTTTTCTGGAATATTCGAGAATCTTTGGCACTGAGAACACAACAGGAGGAGCTGGCACCTGGCCACGAGGGTCAGGGGCGCGCCTTACCCCCTGGGCGCGCCCCCTGCTTCGTGGGCCCATGGTGGCCCTCCTCCACTTATCCTTTCACCCACACACTCCTTCTTCCTCCCACAAACACGAATATCCAGCTCAAACCCGAGTCCAAGCTTATTTTGCTGCCATTTTCGATCTCCTTGCTCAAAGCACCTCTCACAAAACTTCTTGGGGAGATTGTTCCTTGGTATGTGACTCCTCCATTGGTCCAATTAGTTTTTGTTCTACTGATTTATTCATTGCAAATTTGCGCTGCCTAGGTGACCATGTTCTTGAGCTTGCATGTCAAATTTATATGGTTCCAAGTAGTTTTGATGCATGACCTAGGCTCTAGGCACTTGTATGAGTAGTTGCTATCAATATTATTGAGTTTGGTTCACTTTTATTTTGAAGTTACTAAAAATTTCAGAAATTTTTTAGAGGAAGAAATATGCTTAGGAAAATGTTCCTAGGTGGTTCTTCAAGGAAGCAAGGACCCAGGCTTGCAATGCGTGATGCTGATGAAGAACCACCAAGAGACGCTCCAGTGCGTCCTTGTGAATGGCCTTCTGAGAACTTTATGGATCAAGCGGGAATTAAGGAAGAATTTAACGCATATTTGCGTAACACGGATCTTGTGAGCTTCGAGGAAGAGAAGTGCAGCCAGTATCACTATCTCACTAGTTGCTTTGTGAGGAGGTTTGAATTTTCATCTTCACGAAATTCTCCAACTGTCCTGTTTGTTCTTTATGAAAATTCTTATACTATGGACTTAGAGGATTTTACCACTACTGGCAAACTTCCACAATGGGGTAGTATCAGGGAACCTCGCAAATATGAATTTAGAGATTTTCTTGCTAGTATAACTGTGGGGGAATCCAGAGATATAACACAAGCTACCATAGGGAGCATTCATTTTCCTGCTATACATTATTTTGCTCTCTTCATAGGTAGATGCATAAATGGTAAAGATGAAGCATGTCATATGTGTGTTCCTGACCTCAGTATTCTTAGGAGTGCTATGTTAGGAGACAAATCCTATAATTTGGGAGCCATTATTGCACGTAGGTTGCATCTTAATAGATTTAATGGAGATTTCTTTGGTGGAATTTATGCAACCCGCTTAGCTGATTTTCTTGGTGTAACCATACGCGAGGATGATATTGAATTGCCTCCCGCTTACCTAGATTTTAATGCTATGGTTCACCACTAGTTTGTTGACAGGAGTGAATCACCTCTCCAGTATCGACTAATCTTTGACACACGGCGTGCTGTCCGTATTACTCTCCCTGCTCTTGCCATCTTTGATTATCAGGCAAAAGGAAGATATGTTTTTACCAGAGAGGAGGCAGATGAGTATGAGAGGAGGGATGAGGTCGCTCGTCGCTGCGCTGCAGCTCAGGAGGCGATAGCCGCTGCATCTCAGTACGACCCCAACTATTATTATGGATATCCGCCAGGCCAGCCGTGGCCATAGACCAACTTAGGCCAAAAGCCTAAGCTTGGGGGAGTATGTATTTCTCACCGACATCACATTTATGTTCACACACTGATTGCTAGATGTCGGTGCTCATACTTTTTCATTGTATCATCCATGCTAGTTTATTCCCTTTTATGTTTTCTTCTTGTGTGTTTAATAAACCTTAAGAAAAACCAAAAAAAATTAGTTGTAGCTTGTAGTTAGTTTACTTTCCATGCTTCTAGTAGTAATTAAAAAGAAAACCCAAAAAGATTTCATGTTCTTCTTTTGCTTGTTGGGAGCTTTCTCGTGTAAATAGTTTTATTTCTTTTCTTTTCTTTGGGGGTCGATAGGAGAAGACCATGATTAAATTGTTGAAGTAGCTCTTATATGCATTATTGTTGATCTCATAAAAGAGCCCATATTGCCTTGTCTTCTCCTGTTTATTGAATGCTTGTAGATTCCAGCTTAGTCCAATGCACGTGCACTATTATTATTATTATTCACACTATTCGGTCGTGCAAGTGAAAGGCAATTATGACGATATATGATGGACTAACTGAGATGAGAAAAGCTGGTATGAACTCGACCTCTTTTGTTTTTGTAAATATGATTAGTTCATCGTTCCTGATTCAGCCTATTATGAATAAACATGTTTGCAATGACAACTAGA
Organism: Triticum dicoccoides; assembly: GCF_002162155.2. Taxonomy (NCBI): domain Eukaryota; kingdom Viridiplantae; phylum Streptophyta; class Magnoliopsida; order Poales; family Poaceae; genus Triticum; species Triticum dicoccoides. The sequence goes on from NC_041382.1 coordinate 228,534,045, forward strand.
GATCATAGTTTCTTGTGCCATTCTTGATTAGCTAGGAGCTTATAATGGTTTAGCTTGCGTGCCAACATGCTATTAAAATGGTTATGATGTGGTATGATAGGGTGGTATCCTCCTCCGAATGATTTAGGTGACTTGACTTGGCGCATGTTCACGCATGTAGTTGAAACAAAATCAACATAGCCTTCACGATATTTATGTTCATGGTGGATTATATCCTACTCATGCTTGCATTCGGTGTTGACTAATTTTAATGCATGTTCATGACTGCTGTCGCTCTCTAGCTGGTCGCTCCCAGTCTTTTGCTAGCCTTCACCTGTACTAAGCGGGAATACTAATTGTGCACCCAACTCCATAAACCCCAAAGTTATTCCATATGAGTCCACCATACCTACCTATATGCGGTATCTACCTGTCGTTCCAAGTAAATTTGTATGTGCCAAACTCTAAACCTTCAAATAAATATCCTGTTTTGTATGCTCGAATAGCTCATGTATCAACTATGGTTGTCCGTATCTTCCATGTTAGGCGGGTTATTCTCAAGAGGAGTGGACTCCGCTCCTCACTCACGAGAAAGTGGCTGGTCACCGGGATGCCCAGTCCCATGCTTTATGCAAACTAAATCAAAATAATCACAAACAAAACTCCCCCTGGGACTGTTGTTAGTTGGAGGCACTCGTTGTTTTGAGCAAGCCATGGATTGATGCTTGTTGGTGGAGGGGGAGTATAAATTTTACCATTCTGTTTGGGAACCGCCTATAATGTGTGTAGTATGGAAGATATCGCCATCTCTTGGTTGTTATGTTGACAATGAAAGTATATCGCTCAAAATATTATTCATCTCTATTTCTAAACCGAGCTTTGGCACCTCTACTAATCCCCGCTTCCCTCTGCGAAGGGCCTATCTATTTACTTTTATGCTGAGTCATCATCCTCTTATTAAAAAGCACAAGTTGGAGAGCACCGCTGTCATTTGCATTCATTACTGTTAGTTTACATTGAGTATGACTTGACTGGATCTCTTTTACCATGAATTACAATGTCTAGTCAGTCCGTGATCTTTAAAGGTTCTCTGCATTTATGTTTTGCGGTCTCAGAAAGGGCTAGCGAGATATCATCTTGTTATATCATATTATGATTGTTTTGAGAAAGTGTTGTCATCCGAGATTTATTATTATTGCTCGCTAGTTGATTATGCCATTGATAGGAGTAAACATGAGACCTAAGCGTTATTGTGAATGTGGTTAGTCATAATATTTGCTGAAAACTTGAATGTTGGCTTTACATATTTACAACAAGAGCAAACAGAGTCTATAAAAGTTTTTCTTTATCACTTTCAGTTTATCAACTGAATTGCTTGAGGACAAGCAAAGGTTCAAGCTTGGGGGAGTTGATACGTCTCCATCGTACTTACTTTTCCAAACACCTTTGCCCTTGTTTTGGACTCTAACTTGCATGAATTGAATGGAACTAACCCGGACTAACGATGTTTTCAACAGAATTGCTATGGTGTTATTTATGTGCAGAAACAAAAGTTCTTGGAATGACCTGAAACTTCACGGAACATCTATTCAGAAATAAAAAAAATCCTTGCAAAAGATGAAGACTAGGGGGCCCACCACCTGTTCACGAGGGTGGGGGCACGCTTATCCCCTAGGGCGCGTCCCCTACCTCGTGGGCCCCCTGGAGCTACTCTGACCTCAACCCCAACTCTATATATTTGTTTTCGTGGAGAAAAAATCAGAGAGAAGGATTCATCGCGTTTTACAATACGGAGCCGCCGCCAAGACCTAAAACCTCTCGGGAGGGCTGATCTGGAGTCCGTTCAGGGCTTCGGAGAGGGGAATCCGTCGCCATCGTTATCATCAACCATCCTCCATCACTAATTTCATGATGCTCACCGCCGTGCGTGAGTAATTCCATCGTAGGCTTGCCGGACGGTGATGGGTTGGATGAGATCTATCATGTAATCGAGTTAGTTTTGTTAGGGTTTGATCCCTAGTATCCACTATGTTCTGAGATTGATGTTGCTATGACTTTGCTATGCTTAATGCTTGTCACTAGGGCCTGAGTGCCATGATTTCAGATCTGAACCTATTATGTTTTCATCAATATATGAGAGTTCTTGATCCTATCTTGCAAGTCTATAGTCACCTATTATGTGTTATGATCCGTTAACCCTGAAGTGACAATAATTGGGATACTTACCGGTGATGACCATAGTTTGAGGAGTTCATGTATTCACTATGTGTTAATGCTTTGTTCCGGTACTCTATTAAAAGGAGGCCTTAATATCCCTTAGTTTCCGTTAGGACCCCGCTGACATGGGAGGGTAGGACAAAAGATGTCATGAAAGTTCTTTTACATAAGCACGTATGACTATATTCGGAATACATGCCTACATTACATCGATGAATTGGAGCTAGTTCTGTGTCACCCTAGGTTATGACTGTTACATGATGAACCGCATCTGGCATAATTCTCCTTCACTGATCCATTGCCTACGAGCTTTCCATATATTGTTCCTCACTTATTTACTTTTCCGTTGCTATTACTATCATCACTACAAAATACCAAAAACATTACTTTTGGTATCATTACCTTTTGCTGCAGTTACCACAACTATCATATTACTTTGCTACTAAACACTTTGCTGCAGATATTAAGTTTCCAGGTGTGGTTGAATTGACAACTCAGCTGCTAATACTTGAGAATATTCTTTGGCTCCCCTTGTGTTGAACCAATAAATTTGGGTTGAATACTCTACCCTCGAAAACTGTTGCGATCCCCTATACTTGTGGGTTATTAGTGGAGTGCCTAAAGCTTCTGGAAATTGGCGCTCATGGCCCAGAGGAGCTGCTCCTCTTGGGAACCACCGCTGCTGGCGCTCGGTTCATTGATAACCTGGAGCCCGGCGGTGGCAAGGGCCTCATCATCGAAAACCTCCCCTTCGGCTGGCGCTCTGGTGCTTGCTGTCCCCGGGAGGCAGACGAACAGATCATCGCCCACCTTCAAGTACTTGCCCGGGGCGGGGGCCGTAATGGAGGAAGGTTGGTCACTGGCCGCCTCCTCCCCGGCGGGCTCCTTGGCGGCCTCCTCGGCAGCAGCCTTGCCGGCCTCCCCGACAGGCCCCTTGGCGGCCTCCTCGGTAGCGGACTTGGCGGCTTCCCCGACAGCGATCCTGGTGGCCTCAGCTTCGGCATCCTTGGCGACCTCCTCGATGACAACATGGACGTCCACCTAGTCCGTCGAGGGAGTGTATGAAAACCAGAAAGGAGAATGAAGCAAGGCCAAAATTAAAGTTCAGAATGAAGGAAAGAAAGAACATCGCATGGCAGAGATAACAAGGGACGGGAGGCAGGCAACTTACCTATGCCGAGCTGAGGAGAAGTGGTTCCCTCCCCGTCAGCGTTCGTTGCCGGGACAGAGCCACCGGTGCCCATGCTTGCCCCCTCTTCCTCCATGCGTGTGGGCTCGGCGGTAGGTGCCCTTGCCGGTGACACCCCTCTAGGTGGCGTGGTCGACGGGGGTGGCGTGTCAGGGGCGGCCCTTAGCGGCTCCTCCTGCGAACCCGGCAAGGTCAGCACCAAGGATACACACCCCAACGCTTGTCGATGGGGAGTGAATAATGGACTCACGCTGGGGGCTGGAGCGGGGGCTACGCTGAGGGCTGTTGTCCAGGCTGATCACCATCAACACCGGCGTATGCGGAGCGCTCGCCGGGGGCTCATCGCCTGTCGAAGCCTTGGCTCTCTTTGCCGCCCTCTAGGCCAGCGTCTCCATGTCACTGTGAAGATAACATCAAGTTAGGGAAAGATAGCACAGGCGGAGGACCGGGAGATGATGAGGGGCAAGGTGCTTACTCGTCCTCCTCCTCCGGCCTCCTCTTCCTCTTCGGGCTAAAGGACCCGAGATCAAAATCGGCCTCCGGGGCGGCATCCGCGGGGGGAGGAGAAGGTTATGGGGTCCTGTGACGCTTGGACGTGGAGGAGGCGGCGACCGCAGCCCTCTTCGCTGCGGCAGCCCTTGTCTGGCGCACGGGCTGCGCCTGGGCCCCTTACCGCTACGTAGTCTTGCCGGGCCAGACCTGCTCGCCGGGGCCAGCCCGCCGCAGAACGCGTTTCTTCCCTAGGGCCGAGGAGTCATCCCCACCGGTCTCCTCTTCGGCTGACTCCTCGACCGCTTCTTCAACAAGGGGAACCCCAGCGCTGGCACCGCTAGGCTCCTCGGTAGACCCCGTCCACTCGGCAAACTCCTTCTCTTCGGCGGCCACGTCGGCCTCGTCCTCCACAGTGCCAAGGCTGCCGTCCTCCTCGGCAAGTGTTGCCTCCTCCGCCCTGGCGGCAATATACACCAACTCTTCCTTAGTGGTGGGACGGATGAGCCGTGGCTCGTCACGAACATACCTCTCCGACAAGTTGTCGTAGAATGTCTGCACCACCTCCGCTTTTGGATCGACCCAGGTCGAGTCGAGGTCGTGCGCATTGAAAACTGGCATCATGGCGATGATGGCGGTCAGGCAAGAGTTGTTGCTCAATGGGACCACCCCGGCTGGCAACCTGAGCAGTCTGTCAAACTTGCCGGCCTTGGCGGCCTTGCCAGTCTTCTCAGCCTTGCCGGTCCTCTCGACCCTGCTGACCTCGTCAACCTTGAGCTCGAAAAGCCTCTAACAAAGATGAGCATGCTGCAGCACCGTGAAGTTGTGGTTCAGGCCGGGGCAGAGCCTCATGATGTCGGCCGCATTCCTAAAGTCCCAGGCCGGCCTCCCCTTATTGTGCAGTGGGGCAATCCGGCGGCGGATGAAGTCGGCCCCGATCATCTCGAGAGTGAGCCCGACCGAGGTGAGGCTTTGGATCCTGGTGATGGCAACCGTGAGCTTCCCATCATCGCTGTCGAGCTCGCCCCAGTCCTTGCGGTGGACCGACGGCCTCCGATGTACCCGACAGAACTCCTATAGATATGTCTCCTCGATCCAGCACCACCGGCCCGCCACTTGTCCCACCTCTCCTTCTAAGCACCCTCCGGGTACGTGCCCCTACTCTGGGTCCTTGGGATCCGAGTGATGCAGCCAGAGATGGCACCCCCTGGTTGGATGTGAGGGGTGAAGTAATGGCGGAAAAGCGCCATGCTGGGGTGCACTCCGACAAAGCCCTCACAAAGGTGAGCAAAGAAGGCCATGCACGTCACGACGTTCGGCGCAAAATCCAGAAGGTGGAAGCCGTAGGTGTGCATGATGTCACTGAAGAAATCTGAGAAAGGGGGGCAGAGCCCACAGGAGAAGTAGTCGACAAAGAAAGGATATTGGTTTGGACCGGGCTTGGCGAAAGAGGCAGGGACGGTGCGTGTGGTGGGATGCCCTGATGTATCCCTCCCCCATAGGTACCTGAACTTCTCCCTGAGGGTGAGCGCGTCGACCGTCGGGGTGAAGAGGGTATACCGCGTCCGCAGTTTCACCAACTCGCTCTCCGGCGCCTCCTTCCCCCCGGCGTCCTTGGCTGCTCCCTTTCCCTTGCCTAACTTGGGCACCATGGCGACTGAGAGGGGGCGAGGGATCAAGGGCAACGGGGGCGCGACGGCGGCGAGCAGCGGCGAAAGCTCCCATCTATGCTTGAAGAAGAAGAGGGGAATGTAGGTTCCAAGATAGGAAAAGGCGTGGAGGGTAAATGAGCAGCGCCCATGCGGCTTCCTCTTTTTATGGGGAAGACGCGGGCCACCTCTTTACTATTCACTGTGAGGTGATGCAAGCGCGCTGCAACCGCTCCACGCGCGACCCCCACGTCACACACTCAATGCGGGTCGTGGGGAAGCGCAACTGGCGAGAAAATTACCACGGTTAAAACTCTGCATGCGTGCCCGCGCATCATTCTGGGCCTAGCCCTACAACGCTCCGCGCTTATGTGTGGCCCAGGCCCGGGGGCTCCTGTCGGTGTAAAAAAGTAGGGGCCTTTCTGTACCCCTTTACTTCTGCATGGGCAGACGTAGCCACACATGCGATCATGCTTGGCGGGGCAGAGGAAGGAAAGGTACGAGGCTGCCAAGGCAGCACTCAAGCCAGAGGCATGAAGAGCAAAGGGACAAGATGGACCTCCCCGGGCAACACTCTTGCTGGGAGGGCCTATGTAGCCCCGGCAAGAGCCTTGCCGGGGCGACTTGCCCAGCACCAGCAAGGCCGCCACCCTTGAGCATGAGAGTTCTGACACCATTGACAACATTGAGACCAAGACTCAGGGCGCCTGCATGGTGGCATGCATATCTTTGTATATACCAAAGGCCCGCGAGTCTAGAGAAGCATCAGAAGACCCCCGGCAATATCCTTGTCAGGGACAGCCGAAGACCCCCGGCAAAGATCCTTGCCAGGGACGGCCAGGAGACCCGGCTAAGAACCTTGCTGGGGGTGTCTGCGGGGCCATGGCCAGGCCCGCACCTGCAAAGGTTTCCCTGCCCCGCGGCCGTTCCGACATGGCAACAAGCCCGCCAACTAGACAAGCGCTTGCATGGCAGCATGCAGCTTCTAGTCCAAGTAGTCAAGCACTTGTGTTGTGGCCTGCAGATCTTCGTGAAGGCCCTGTCGCCGAACCAGCACAACGACCAGCCAGCCAGCATAGCGCTGCATGTCTCGTTAGCCTGGACGCGCGTCAAAGCAAGGCGAGGCGGCGACGGACGAGACAGCTCTGTTGCCATCCCCGATAATGCAAGAGGGCATGTAGGCGGCGCATTAAATGCGTTTGTCCTACGGTGTCAGGCAATAAACTTGTACACTATAGATACTTTCCACCTCCTTTGTGCCACTGTGGCGACCCGTTTAACATATAAAAGGAGGCCCAAGGCGTACTCTGGAAGGATTCAGACTTTTGGGACTAGGCACACATAGTAGCTAGTCCAAGAACTGAAGAACACAAATAAACACAGACAAGCAGGACTAGGGTTTTATGCATCATTTGCGGCCGAACCTGGGTAAAAATCCCTCGCGCTGATCGCTAGACCTGCTCTTTGCACAACTCTTCACCCCCGCCAACCGTAGTAGGGGTCCCCGGGATCCCATAGGTGTCATTTTCCCTGACATCAATTGTGCTAATAATATGCCAAACCCTAAGCTTGGGGATGCTAATTTTGCTATGTCCACTACTTATTGCAATGTTCATGATTGGGTTGATTCCTCTTATGATCTTGAAAATTTATTTAAGCCCCATGATGAATATGTCATTGATAATAATGTTTGCAATAATATTGAAAGTGGGATTGGAAGAGCGTTAACTTTAGGTAAAAATAATCCCACAAATTTGGAGAGTGTTCAATATTATGAATTTTTTGATAAAGGTGGGTTCGGAGAGGCCATGACTTTATTTGATGATAATCCCACTATATTGGGAGAGTGTCAACTTTGCATGCATGTGGATCATGAAGAGAAAATTTTATATGATAGCTATATTGTTGAATTTGATTATGATCTTACATGTAATTATTATGAGAGAGAAAAATATGGTTGTAGAAGTTTTCATGTTACTAGATTACCTCTCATTATGTTGAGATTGCCAATGTTTTACTTCTCTCCTATGCATATGCTAGTAATTCTTGTCTTGATAATTTGTTTGCCTATAAAATTCCTATGCATAGGAAGTATGTTAGAATTAAAAGTGATTTACACATGCTTTATGATGCTCACTTTGTGTTTCTATTCTTCTGTTTCATGTGAGCATCATTAAAATTATCAATGCCTAGCTAAAAGGCTCTAAAGAAAAGCGCTTGTTGGGAGACAACCCAATATTTTTCTTTTCTGTTTTTCAATAAATATAGAATTAAGCTACTGTTATGATTTTCTAATTATTTTAATTAGTGTTTGTGCCGAGTAAAGCCTTTAGGATGGTTTGGGTGATAATTGACTCCATTCTGTTGAAAAACAGAAACTTTTGCGCCCAGTTCTGAAATTTTGAAAATTCACAGAAACATGATTTTGCTCTGAATTTTTTACACATGATTGATATAAAATTTCCCACATCGTCCTAATTTTTCAGAATTTTTGGAGTTACAGAAGTATGGTTAAAGTAAAGATTATTACAGACTGTTCTGTTTTTGACAGATTTTGTT
>NC_041382.1:228542479-228580106 GCF_002162155.2 Triticum dicoccoides
AAGTTAGAATACAGTAGGTATAATGCAATAATAAAATATAAATGGGTTTGCAACAGTACTTAAAGTGGTGATTTGCTTTCTTATACTAAGGGATCTCACGAAGGTGTTGTTAAGTTTTGTGTGATTGAAGTTCACAAGTTTTGGGCCAGATCACGATGGATGAAGGAATAAGGAGTGAAAAGAGCCTAAGCTTGGGGATGCCCCGGAAGGCATCCCCTCTTTCTTCTAAAGACCATCGGTAATTTTACTTGGAGCTATATTTTTATTCATCACATATCATGAGTTTTGCTTGGAGCGTCTTGTATTATACGAGTCTTTGCATGTTTGATTTTTAGTTTGTCACAATCATCCTTGATGGACACACCTATTTTAGAGAGCCATAATGATGCTATGATTTGTTAGAATTGCTCTATGTGCTTCACTTAAATTTTTTGAGCTATGGAATAGCTCTAGTACTTCACTTATATCTTTTTGAGCACGCTGGTGGTTTAATTTTTGAATAAATGCTATCATACTTACTTAGATTATTTTGAGAGTTAGATTTTTATGAAGAAATGCTCTCATGCTTCACTTATATTAATCTGAGAGTAAGTAAAATTTTGAAGAAATATTCGATCATGCTTCACTTATATTATTTTGAGAGATGAAAATTTTGAAGAAATATTTATGCTCTCCTACTTCACTTAAATTTGTTTGAGAACTTGTTATTAGCAATGGTAATTTTCTTAAGATATGAAATTGGTCCCAAAGTGATAGATATTCAAGAGGGATATAATAAAAACTTTCATGAAGATCATTGGTGTCGGTGTACTAGAATGGGGGTACCCTAGTACCCCGAACTTGTGCACGGGCAGTTGCAGCACCCCGCGGCAAAGGCTTGCCGGGCGAACGCCAAGATCCCCCAAGGTTCCCTTGGAGCCATCCAAGAACAAAGTATTTAAGATAAGGAGACAAGACCCTGGCAAGAGGAGCTTGCCGGGAAGGCCAACCAAGGCGCTCTAAGGAACTTGCCGTGACGCGCCACGTGCTCCGGCAAGGCAACAAGGCCCCGGCAAGAGGAGCTTGCCGGGAAGACTAAACAAGGTACCCTGAGGCCCGGTGAGCGACGAGCTTCTGGACCCGGCGAGATAACAACAACGGCAAGGCGCTTGCTGCGGCAGGCGGCCACTCTGCGCCCACGCTCCAGCGCATCCACCAACGTGTCGCTCTGGGGGGCTCTCCGGGCGCGCGTGGCGGGAGGCTGTGCAGCCAGCGGTGCGCAGTGGCATGCGAAGCTGACAAGATCGCCATCGTGGCGAACGGTGGCGCCCCTAACGGTCCTTTTCTGCACTGTTCGGGCGACTTAGACGGGCATTTAATGCCCTTGTCCCCTGCCATCAGGGTTAGGTAGGGCGCACTGTACAAGCAATTGTATCAACTACCTCGCTTTTTACGTTTTTACCCTCCTCTGCGTTGCCACCTGTCGGTGACCCCTTTAGCGTATAAAAGGAGGCCCATGCGCAACGTAGGGGAGGTTCGGTTTTCAGAGGTTCAGACCGTAGGCTTCGATTCATTCATAGCCCAGGAAACATCACACTCTCTCTCGCTCGAGAGCAAGAACACCACATAATACAACCATACAAGCAGCAGTAGGAGTGTTATCTCTCCGGGGAGCTCCGAAGCTAGGTAAACTGCTCGTGTGCCTCGCCTCGATCTGCTCTTCGTGCGACCTCCGCCCCCCGCCGAACCGAAAGGGGCCCGGTCCGCCGGCCCCATAGGTGTTCGTGGATCAGTTTCCCCGACATCTTTGGCGCGCCAGGTAGGGGGTGTCGAGATTGCGTGAACTAGATCCGGCGTTCACACGAGCTAGATCTTTATTCCCTTCATCAACATGCCACCGAAGAAGAAGACTTCAGCGGCAGCCGCTCCATCCACGTCACTTCCGCCACCGTTGGAGCAAACGAGTGGCGGATGGACGCTGGCGGAAGAAAGGACGTCGACGAGGAAGCTCATGATGCCGCCAGGTCCAAGAGCAAGGCTGCACAAACCTCGGCGACTGTATATGTTCCACGCCACTCTCAGGAGGCGCAAGATCAACAGCGTCATGGCACTAGCAGTGCCATACGCATGATAGCCCAAGACCAAGCTGGTGGATCTCGGGGCGCTCAAGACCAGCATGCACGCCAGCGTGCTGGCACGAGCGGGGCACGGTCGCCTGGACGGGATACTGCTCCTTCTAACATAGTTAGAAGTTCGAGCACGTCCCGCTCCTCGCGCCGTCCGCCACTGCCACCCACCACCCCAGCAGAAGCTTTGGCGCGAGCTCAACTTCTCCTAGATTACCCTTCGACGTCGAACAAGATCGACGAATGGAGAGCCACCATTCAGAGTCTCATCGGCTACGCCAACGGCGACACTCCACGGCGGCCGAGCGCGTCGCCGTCGCGGCAGGACCGCCGGACGCGAGCCGGTGGCGACGAAACGGGCAGAGGTGCAACTACCATGCAATCACCGCCCTGAAGGCCAAGATCGCCGACTCGCCGGATCCACCTCGACAGCGACTCCACTGCATCGTCGGATCCATGAGCTCGTCGCGATCAGCGCCAAGTTCTTCATGATCGACAACAAGAAGACGCTCGAACCCACATCGAGCGCCGAAGAGAAGCGCGACGTCAATCCGACAAGCGCGCTGGGCCCTCTGTTGACATGCATGCGCCAGGGGAACCAGGCAATCTGCCGTACACGGTAGGTTGTCCTACGTTCATTCGTGAGCTGCGGCAAGTCCAGTGGCCCAGCACAAAGAACTTCAAGCCAGACGTACCGGAGAAGTACGACGGCAAGACGCATCCGTCAGAGTTCCTCAGCATCTACACCATTGCGGTGCAAGCTGCCGGGGGACGAGATGACAAGATCCTTGCCAACTACTTCCCGCTGGTGCTCAAGCCCAATGTCATATCCTGGCTCATGCACTTGCCGGACAACTCCATATCCTCTTGGGCTGATCTGTGCCATCAGTTTGTCGGCGCCTTTACAGGCGGACACAAGCCTCATGGCCAGGAGAGCGATCTTCATCTGCTCGCCTAGAAGGAAGGAGAGCCCCTGCGCAAGTACATTCAGAGATTCAGTAGTGTGCAGCACAACATCCCAGACGTCCACCCTGCCGCGGTGATCAGCGCGTTCCATCAGAACGTGCGGAACTGCAGGATGCGGGAGGAAATGGTGATGTGCAAGATCAGAGACATCAGTGAGTTATATGCACTGGTTGACAAGTGTGCGCGTGCTGAGGAAGGGAGGGGACTCCCCAGAGAAAATATAGGAGCTGGGGGATCTGACAGTGAAGATGCTGCCCCGACAAGGAAAAACCGGCGGCGGAACAACAGAAGGAGGAAAGGCAAAGAAGTGCTAGTTGTTGAGCAGTCCGGCAACGGTGGTGGCGCCAAGGAAGCCAAAGCTGGTGACTCCGGCAAGGAGGTTGCCGCGGAGGTGGCGGTCACCGACAAGCAGGACGGCACCAACAAGCAGTATTGCAAGATTCACCGCACCAAGGGCCATGATCTTCAGAACTGTAAGAGAGTCGAGCAGCTTGTTGAGCAACAGAAAGCTGAATACAAGCGGCGCGACAAGGAGAAGGCCCAGGAAGGAGATGGTGGATCCGGCAAGAAACGTGCCGGCCGAGGAGGACGCCGCGGCAAGGCCAAGCAGCGGCAAGGAGATAGACATCCCCGTGGCCGCGACAAGGATGAAGATGATAACGAAGATGAAGATATGGATGATGAGGAGACTGATGAGCAGGAGTTCCAGAAAGCCACAGAGATCCTATGCGTTGACAGTGGTGCTTCTCTGCATGCCTCGCACCGCCAGCTCAAGCAGTGGGTGCGGGAAGTTAATGCAGCAGAACCACCCGTTGAGTCACGCAAGCCTCTGAAATGGTGCGGCACGCCTATCATCTTTGATATTGAGGACCACCCGGATCGCATAACTGCGGTCGGGTGCTTGCCAATGTTGGTTTCACCAACAATTCTCAACCTCAAGGTCACTAAGATGCTAGTTGACGGGGCCGGCTTGAACCTGATCTCCTCCGCGGTGCTCCAGAAACTCCAGATCCCTGACAGCGAGCTCGAAGAGACCGGCACATTTCAAGGAATCAACCCGGGAAGGAGCAAGCCAAAGGGAAAGATCATGTTGCCGGTAACATTTGGCAGTGAGCTGAACTTCAGGACTGAGAGGGTCATGTTTGACGTTGCCGACTTTCCATTACCTTACAATGGAATCCTTGGCCGTCCGGCACTCGCCAAGTTCATGGCAGCCTCTCACTATGCGTACAACATACTAAAAATGCCAGGCCCAATAAGTGTCATCTCTGTCCCTGGCGACAAGAAGGATGCTCTTATCTGTGCCGACAAGATCTACCGAGAAGCAGCAGCCGCAGCAGAACGCAGAACACTTGCCGCTGAAGCTCCCGGGTGGAAGAAGAAGACCAAGTCCGGCAAGAGCTCTGATGCCCACTCCGGCAAGCGCACCTCTTCGGAGTGCTGCGCTACCGTCGAGGACGCACCATCGAGCTCCACCGGCAAGTGTAAGAAGGCAATGGCAGCTCCACCTGAGACTAAGAAGGTGTCCGCCAAGGAGGATGGCACTGGTGGTACCTTCACCATCAGCGCCACTCTTGACCCCAAATAGGAAAGCGCGCTCGTTGCTTTCCTGCGGGCGAATGTCGACGTGTTTGCGTGGCAACCGTCTGATATCCCCGGTGTTCCCAGGAAAGTAATTGAGCACCACCTTGCCGTCTGTCCTCATGCGCGGCCCGTCAAGCAGAGAGTCAGGAAGCAGGCAGTAGAGCGCCAAGAATTCATCACAGAAGAAATCAAGAAGTTGGAAGCAGCAGGCCTTGTCAGAGGAGTACTCCATCCCACGTGGTTGGCCAATCCTGTTGTTGTGCGCAAAGCTAACGGGAAATGGAGACTTTGTATTGACTTCACTGATGTTAATAAAGCTTGTCCCAAAGACCCATTTCCCTTGCCGCGTATTGACCAGATTGTTGACTCCACAGCCGGATGTGATTTGCTTTCATTTCTTGATGCATACTCAGGATACCATCAGATCTTCATGGCAGAAGAAGATGAAGAGAAAACCGCATTTATCACCCCGTGTGGCACGTACTGCTTCGTACGGATGCCTTTCGGTTTGAAGAATGCTGGTTCAACATTCGCAAGGGTAGTCCACCATGCTTTTGAGCCGCAAATACACAGAAATGTGGAAGCTTACATGGATGACATAGTGGTCAAGAGCAAGAACAAGGCGACCCTGATTCAAGATTTAGACGAGACATTTGCAAATCTGCGCAAGATCAACCTCAAGCTTAACCCCGAGAAGTGCGTGCTTGGAGTCCCTTCCGGCAAGCTTCTCGGGTTCTTCGTGTCTCAGCGGGGAATTGAAGCCAATCCCGACAAGATCAAAGCCATCGAGCAGATCGAAGCACCAAAGCGCGTCAAGGATGTACGAAGGCTTGCCGGTTGCGTGGCTGCTCTCAGCAGGTTTATCTCTAGATCTGCTGAGCGCGCCCTGCCATTTTTCAAAATTTTGAAAAAGGCAGGTCCAATGAAATGGACTCCAGAAGCGGAGGCTGTGCTGCAGGACTTGAAGAGATACATGTCCTCCACTCCAACGCTTGTCGCACCTAAGCCGCAAGAGAAGTTGCTGCTGTATATAGCGGCAACCAATCAAGTGGTTAGTGCTGCGTTAGTGGCGGAGAGGGAGGCGGATGATGAGCCAGCAACCACGGCAGATCCATCCAGCGACAAGCAGGGGGCTTTGCCGACAAGCTCTGGTCCCGACAAACATGGGTTTGCGCAGGAACATGATAAGATGCCAAGGGGAATGGTGCAGCGCCCAGTTTACTTTGTCAGTTCTCTTCTGCAGGGGGCTAGATCAAGGTACTCTGGTGTGCAGAAGTTGCTTTTCGGCCTCCTCATGGCCTCGAGAAAGCTGCGCCATTACTTCCAAGCACATGAGATCACAGTCGTCACTCGCTTTCCGTTGAAGAGGATACTGCAAAATCCAGAAGCAACGGGCAGGATTGTCGAGTGGGCGCTGGAACTGTCAAGCTTTGGCCTCAAGTTTGAGAGCACCTCAACTATCCAAAGCAGAGCATTGGCAGAGTTCATAGCAGAGTGGACGCCAACCCCAGATGAAGAAATTCCAGAAACGAGCATCCCCGTCAAAGAGGCAAACAAAGAGTGGCTGATGTACTTTGATGGTGCCTTCTCGCTGCAAGGCGCCGGTGCACGCGTGCTGCTTGTCGCACCCATCGGAGAGCACCTCAAGTACGTAGTCCAAATGCACTTTCCCAAAGAGCAAGCAACCAACAATACTGCAGAGTATGAAGGATTGATTGCCGGTCTCAGAATCGCAGCAGACCTTGGGATCAAGAAGCTCATTGTCAGGGGTGACTCACAGCTTGTCGTCCGACAAGTAAACAAGAACTACCAGAGTCCGTTGATGGAAGCGTATGTTGATGAAGTGAGGAAGCTAGAAGAGCACTTTGACGGCCTACAAATGGAGCATATCCCAAGAGCTCAGAATGATATTGCTGATGGCCTGTCAAAGTGCGCCGCACTAAAGTTACCTGTGGAACTAGGGATCTTTGTGCTTAAGTTGACTCAACCATCCATAACACCATCAACTGGACAAAGCAAGAAGAGGAAGTTGGTTTCTGGTGACTACTTTCCAGCAGAGCTCCCCGAAGCCGCCGCCAAGAAAGTCCCCAAGATCAACACCAAGGAAGCTGAGGGGCAGTCTGCTCCGGCAAGCCTAATGGTTTGTTCCGTTGAAGCAGACGCTCCCGACAAGTTTTGCTCCGGCAAACTTGCCAGGGAACATCAAGCTCCGGCAGGGCCGCAAGTCCTTGCCGTAGAAGCAGATGTTCCCGCAGTAGCAGATATGCCTTTAGTCCTTGTTGTCGAGCCACAAGCTCACCAGCATGGGCACAGCAGATTGTCCATTTCCTTCAGACAGGAGAACTTCCCGGAGAACAAGAAGAAGCGGAAAGAGTAGCCCGGCAGTCAAGTATGTACCAGTTTGTTGATAGCATACTGTACAGAAGAAGACTCAACGGTGTGAAATTGAAGTGTATTCGCCGGGAAGATGGACAAAAGCTGTTGGCGGAGATACATGGAGGCATATGTGGCCACCACATTGGCGCAAGAGCACTTGCCGGCAAAGCTTTCCGGCAAGGTTTCTTTTGGCCGACAGCCCTCCAGGATGCAACTGCACAAGTAACCAAGTGTGAAGCGTGCCAGTTCCACTCCAAACAGATACACCAGCCAGCTCAAGCTCTCCAGACGATCCCTTTATCCTGGCCATTTTCGGTCTGGGGGCTCGATATCCTCGGCCCCTTCCCCCGAGCTGTCGGCGGCTTTGAGTACTTGTACGTCGCAATCGACAAGTTCACAAAGTGGCCGGAAGTGCAGCCAGTGAGGAAGGTGACAGCACAGTCAGCAGTCAAGTTCTTCAGGTCGATTGTTTGCCGTTTCGGGATCCCTAACAGGATCATCACCGACAACGGCACGCAATTCACGAGCCGCACCTTCATGCAGTACGTCCAAGACCTTGGCGCCAAGGTCTGCTTCGCTTCTGTTGCTCATCCGAGAAGCAACGGTCAAGCAGAGAGGGCAAATGCTGAAGTGCTGCGCGGGCTCAAGACCAGAACTTTTGACAGGCTGCACAGGTGCGGAAGGAACTGGATCGAGGAGCTGCCGGTGGTTCTTTGGTCGATCAGAACGACGCCAAATCGAGCCACTGGCCAGACACCTTTCGCTCTAGTCTATGGAGCAGAGGCAGTTCTCCCCACGGAACTCGTATACGGATCACCTCGAGTGCTCGCTTATGATGAGCTTGAGCAAGAACAGCTGCGGCAAGACGACGCGCTGCTCCTTGAGGAAGATCGTCTTCAGGCTGCTGTACGACCTGCTCGATACCAGCAAGCTTTGCGCCGCTATCATAGCCGCAAAGTTAAAGCCAGAAGCTTCGAGGAAGGCGACCTTGTTCTTTGGCGCTTTCAGTCCGCCAAGAATTCCAACAAGTTGACGCCGAAGTGGGAAGGCCCTTATCGGGTGAGACGAGTCACAAGGCCTGGCGCTGTCCGCCTTGAGACCGAAGATGGCATTCCGGTGAGCAACTCCTGGAACATAGAACATCTTCGTAAGTTTTTCCCATAAGGCGCGGTTGTCGGAACCCGTTCCGGCAACCACCTTTTGTACAAGTCTTGCCGCTGTTGCATGTAATCCTTTGTACGAAGCCGGGCGCAGATCCCGTGCATAAGTAAAACCCCATGTGCTCCGCACAGCTTGTCCATTTCATGCGTTAGTTCCTTTCTTGCATGTGATTATCTGACACTTTGTGCAGCACCTACATCCGGTAAGCAGTAACGAGCCGAAGAGCTCCATATTATTATTTTCTCTTCTTTCTTTTTCTTTTAAAGGAAAAGAAGGTT
This sequence comes from Triticum dicoccoides, assembly GCF_002162155.2. Taxonomy (NCBI): domain Eukaryota; kingdom Viridiplantae; phylum Streptophyta; class Magnoliopsida; order Poales; family Poaceae; genus Triticum; species Triticum dicoccoides. The sequence goes on from NC_041382.1 coordinate 228,550,950, forward strand.
CTCTCGCACACAAGTTTGTCGGGGGGAAGGAGAAGATTGTGGTATGGGCCAGGCGCCGTTCAAGCAAAGACTTGCCTTACCGGGAAACAAATGACAGAAAAGCTAAGTTGCCAAAGTTTGAGCAATCACTTTTTAAATTTTTGAGTTATCTTCCTCGAACGACCCTGCTTTGTATGGAAAACCTGTGCGCGGAGGAACCAACTCGTGGCTAGTTGCGCCCTTACTTTGTTTCGAGTCCGCTCAACAGCTTAAGCGTGCTGCATCTAGTCGCGACAAGGTTTCTTGTCGGAAGCAGCGCCGCCAGCAGGCTGCTGAAGTTCCGCACTCAGCGCTCGCGGCTCGGGCGCCTGCGCCGACAAGTTCCCTAGAAGCGTAGGGTAATAACATACAAAGGAAGGAATCTAGTAGAGGAAATAACATAGCAATTGATAGACAGAAATAAAGTTATATTACAAAGATAACTTGTCGCAGCTCTAACAGACTGTTTTCATAACATGATTAGCAGTGACAAGGGAAAAGAAGAAATGGGCGGCCTAATCTACGCGTCCGCCCTCGACTCTCTTGATCTCGCTCACCTTGTCCACAATGGGTGCGACAAGGGCCTTGAGTGCATCCAGATCGGCGTCAGGCGGCAAGGACCTGAGGACGTTGGTGAAGCTGAGGCCTGGGTTGCGGAAGGCCACCTTCATCAGCACCTTCTGAAGAACCCCGGTGCAGATTCTGCGCGACTCGTCGGCCAGCTGCTTCGGGATCTTCTCCCGGAGCCGCTGGAGTGCCGTTGCCACGCCCTTGAAGAACAGGCTGAGCTTGGCGCTGGGTTGAAGACTCTCGTCGGAAGGATACCCAAAGTCCTCCATCCCCAGTTGCGCCAGCTCCTCGTTGATGACTGCGGCAGTGTTCACCAGACCCTCGGTCCAGTGCTCCACTGTGTCTCTGAACGAGTTCTGGGTAACTGCAATGCTCTCCAGCAGCGCCGCATCAGCCTTGACCTTCTCCGCCAAGGTCTTCTCCCGCTCCTTGGCGGCCTCCAGCGTCTGCTTCAGCGTGGCCAGCTTCAGCTCCAGGTCTGCTTTAGAATCCTTGGCGGCGCTGAGCTCCTTGCCCCTCTCAGCGAGAAGGCCTTGCAGCTCACTGTGGGCGGCAGCATCCTTCTCGCGCTCACGCCTGAGTGCGGCAACCTCCTCGCCGCTCTTCCCAATGTCGGCCTCCAGCTGCGCCACCTTCTCCTCTAGCTCTTTCTTGGCGGCCTCTGCAGTTGCCGCAACGTCCTTTGGCTCCTTGAGCGCCCCGCCAAGTGCTCGCTCGCGCTCGGCGAGCTCTTCCTCATAGCTGTCGAGGTGGGCCTTCCGCTGCATTAGTTCACCTTCCCGCGCGGACTGCTTCTCGGCAGCCAGCCTTTGTTCCTCCTCAGCCTCGGCCTTCTCGAGAAGAAAGGCCGTGCGCTCCTCGTCGACTCGCTCCCGCTCCTGCGCCAGGGACCGGAGAGCTTCTTGATTTTGGCCCCGGAGCTCCTCCGCGCGCTTTTCCATGTCAACTCCCGCCTTCGTGACAAGCGCTTCCCGGGAAGCCAGCTTGGCTTGCCGGGTGCGGTAGAGTGACAGCAGCTTCCGCAGCAGCTGCTCCTCCTCAGGCTCACCGCTGCTGCTGCCGGGCGCGTCAACCAATGACAGTCCGACAGAGGCGAGCACCTCCCCGTCAAAAGTCTCCCCCTCGACCGGCGCCCTGGAGCTCGACGCCCAGGGTAGCTTGATGAAGATATTGTCACCGGCCTTGAAGTAGGCGCCGGGCTGGGGATCCTCGGAGCCCGGCTCCGCAGAAGCGGCAGAGGGTTCGGCGGTCGGCGCAACGCCCGACGCTCCTGCGGCCTCAGGGTCGTCAGTGCGATCGCCCGACCCCTCGCCAGCTTCCGCAGCAACAGCCCCGGCGGCCTCCTCGCCGGCGGTCTCATCAGCACCGGCACCTTCCTCACCGGCGCCCTCTGTCTCCATTGGCTCAGCCGTAGATGGGTCTGAAGAACGAAGAAAGGAGGAAAATCAATCAAAAATCCAAGAAAGGAAAAACGGAAGAAGCAGAACCCAAGGGAATGTTTCTGGGCAAGTGGATTACCTGCACCAAGATCTCCAGTTGCGGCCTCGGTTGCCGCATGATCAGCAGTGCCATCCCTTGCCGGAGAGTCCCCCCTTGCCGGAGAGCGCTCCCTTGCCGGGGACTCCTCCCTTGGCGGCGCAGTCGAAGCAGGTGGCACTTCGGGACCGGCCTCCGGGCGCTCCTGGTGAGGCTGCTCTGCTCCTGCACAAGTCAACAAGCAAGATATCAACAAAGGAAAAAGCACTCAAGCGCGCCCGGCAGCAGAAGGCTAAACTATGAACTTACGCTGGGGGCTGCGCTGGGGGCTGCTCTGAGGGGTAATTGCCGGGTCCGTCAAGGTGATCTCGGGCCCACCTCCTGCTGACACGATGCGGTCATCCTCGATGACGATCACCGCGGCCTTGGCCCTCTTCGCCGCTCTCTAGGCCAGTGTTCTGAAAAGAAAGGAGTCCAGATTGGAGCAAGTCAGATACAAGATACAAACAGCAAGATTGAAGGATTATAAGAGCACCAAAGAAACTCACTCTTCTTCCTCTTCGTCGGAGCTGAGCGCGGAAAGATCGAAGTCCGGCCCTCCTCCGGTGCGGCGAGGTGGAGGAGTAGGATCCCTTGCCCGCTTGGCGGGGGCAGTGGCAGTGGCCCGGGAAGATCCCGCTCCAGTTACCGCTGTTGCGTGAGGCGCTCCCGCAGCAACATTGCTTGCCGCGGTAGAGCGCGTCGCGCGGCTCGGTGGCTGTGGAGCCGGCTGCCGCCCCGCTGCGTCCCCGGCCCTGCGAAGGCGCCTCCTTGGCGGGGCCGGGGGCTCCGCCTGCGGCAAGCTCCCTGAAGGCTCAGCCTCCTCCTCGCCGGCCTCGCTCGACTCGGTTTCAGAACCGGCAGGCTCCTCCTCGCCCATCAACTCCACGCGTTCGGCAAGGTTTGCCGCCTCTGCAGCCTCCGCCTCCTCCACAGTAAACCCAAACACACCCGCAGCAGCTGCGGCCGCAGCCTCTTCCACCCTAGTAGCGATGAGCTGCAGCTCCTCGTCGGTGGTGTCACGGGTGAGGCTCTTCTGCTCGTCAGCGCGGACCGGCACTTCCTCCAAGGTGTCGAGGAACGCTCGCACAACGTCATCCGCAGGCTCTTGCCAAGTTGGGACGATGCCGTGTGAATCGCACAACGGCATCATGGCGCGGATCCGGTCAAGCGAAGAGTTATTGCACAAAGGAACTACGCCCCTCGGTAGTGTGAATGGGTGCTGGGGGTCGCGTTTGAATAATTCCAAGAGCATTGCATCCAACTCCAAGACGGTGAAGTTGTAGTTGAGGCCCGGCCGCAGCCTCATGATGTCCGCCGAATTCTTAAATTCCCAGGCGGGCCTCCCCCTCTCCTGCAGGGGGCAATGCGACGGCGGAGGAAATCTGCCCCGACAGCACCTACGGTGAGCCTGGCAAGCCTGAGGCGAAGAATCCTAGTGATGGCAATCTTTAGCCTCTCATCTTCCGGGGCCACGTTGCTCCAGTCATTGCCGCACACTATTGGAGTTTGGCGCACGGCGGTGAAGGGCTGCGGATCCTCCTCGACGATCCAACACCACTCCGCTCTCCACTCCTCCCACTTGCTGCAGAGCTCACCCTCCAAGTATGCATCCTTCTTGCCGACTCTCGAGATCCAAGCAATCCCTCCGGCAAGCGGCTCTCCTCTCTCTACCCGAGGCATGAAGTAATGGCGGAAAAGGGCTACACTAGGGTGGACTCCGACAAAGTTTTCGCACAAGTGTGCGAAAACTGCCATGGTCAGGACAGCGTTGGGGGTGAAGTCAAGAAGGCGGAAGCCATATGTGTTCATAATGTCACAAAAGAACTCCGAGAAGGGCGGGCAGAGCCCGCAATAGAAGAATAGCGGGAAGAACGGGTACCCATTTGGAGCCGACTCCGAGGCAGCGGCCGGGAGTACCCTCGTGCGCGGATGCGCACGCATCTCCGTCGCCCAAAAGAGGTAGAAGTACTCCCTCAGCTCCTGCACGCCGAGCTGGGGGGTGAAGATTGCCCGCTCCTTCCGCAGCGCCGCGAGCCGCTGCGCCTCGGCCGACTTCACGCCCTTTCCCTTGTCGGCTTTCGGGGCCATGGCGGAGGTGGTGGGGAAGGTCGACGGCGTGGTGATGCTGGTGGCAATGGAGGGGGGGGGCGGAGCGCTGCTCTCTTGGCTGCGAGAATAAGGGGGGAGCGGCGGAGTTTGTGAAGAAGGAGTAGCAGCAACCAGCGAGGGGGAACGAACTGCCTCTGTTTCCTCTGCTTATAAAGAGGGACGGGGCGGACGTTTCGGCCTTCCGCTTAAACAACCACCCACGATCTCTCCCACGATGCCGCATTCAACGCGTGCTGTTATGGGAGAGCGCGGTGGATACGGAACAAGATTTGGCGTGGCGCAGCCCGCGTGTGCCCGTGCCCTGTCTTGGGCCTGGCCCAACAGTGCTCGGCACCGTGTCTGGCTCAGGCCCGGGGGCTCCTGTCGGTGTACTAGAATAGGGGTACCCTAGTACCCCGAACTTGTGCACGGGCAGTTGCAGCACCCCGCGGCAAAGGCTTGCCGGGCGAACGCCAAGATCCCCCAAGGTTCCCTTGGAGCCATCCAAGAACAAAGTATTTAAGCTAAGGAGACAAGACCCCGGCAAGAGGAGCTTGCCGGGAAGGCCAACCAAGGCGCTCCAAGGAACTTGCCGCGACGCGCCACGTGCTCCGGCAAGGCAACAAGGCCCCGGCAAGAGGAGCTTGCCGGGAAGACTAAACAAGGTACCCCGAGGCCCGGTGAGCGACGAGCTTCTGGACCCGGCGAGATAACAACAGCGGCAAGGCACTTCCTGCGGCAGGCGGCCACTCTGCGCCCACGCTCCAGCGCATCCACCAACGTGTCGCTCTGGGGGGCTCTCCGGGCGCGCGTGGCGGGAGGCTGTGCAGCCAGCGGTGCGTAGTGGCATGCGAAGCTGACAAGATCGCCATTGTGGCGAACGGTGGCGCCCCTAACTGTCCTTTTCTGCACTGTTCGGGCGACTCAGACGGGCATTTAATGCCCTTGTCCCCTGCCGTCAGGGTTAGGTAGGGCGCACTGTACAAGCAACTGTATCAACTACCTCGCTTTTTACGTTTTTACCCTCCTCTGCGTTGCCACCTGTCGGTGACCCCTTTGGCGTATAAAAGGAGGCCCATGCGCAACGTAGGGGAGGTTCGGTTTTCAGAGGTTCAGACCGTAGGCTTCGATTCATTCATAGCCCAGGAAACATCACACTCTCTTGCTCGAGAGCAAGAACACCACATAATACAACCAGACAAGCAGCAGTAGGAGTGTTATCTCTCCGGGGAGCTCCGAAGCTGGGTAAACTGCTCGTGTGCCTCGCCTCGATCTGCTCTTCGTGCGACCTCCGCCCCCCGCCGAACCGAAAGGGGCCCGGTCCGCCGGCCCCATAGGTGTTCGTGGATCAGTTTCCCCGACAATTGGATATTAAAACTTGATTCCTTGCAATAGTTTTGCAATATGGAGATAGTAATATGTGAGTCATGTTGGTAAATAACAATGCTTTAGTAAGTATATTGGTGTTAAGGTTTGTGATTCCTTATGCAAGCACGAAAGTCAATAGTTATGCAACGAAGTTACATCCTACTTGTGGTGCATTGTTCAATGTTAGTTATGTGTAATGCTCGTTTATGATCGTTTTCGTTTCTTGGTTGGTCACTTCCCAATCTATTTGCCAGCCTTCATTCATACTAAGCAGGAATACTGCTTGTGCATCCAACTCCTTAAATCCAAATTTGTGCCAAATGAGTCCACCATACCTACCTATATGCGATATTTCCATGCCGTTCCAAGTAAATTTGCATGTGCCAACTCTAATTTTCAAAATGAATTTTCTTTTTGTGTGCCCGTACCGCTCATGAAGCGGCAGGGGGTGGCCAATATTTTCCATGCTAGGTATATTATTCTCAAGATGAGTGTTTATTCACTTGTGATTGCATGAGAGTGTGGCAGGTAATAGGGATGCCCAGTCCCAAAATAAAAATATATTTATATGTTGTCAATAATAAATTCCTTGGGAAGTGTTGGTATGGAAGGCACTCGTGGATACGGCTAGCCATGGATTGTGAAAGAATGGTGGAAAGGAAATAAACTTTATTTTATGTTTGGGAACCACCTATGATTTATCTAGCATGGAAGATATTGGGAATTCTCGGTCGTTTTTGTTGACAGGAAAATCATGCCTCTCAAAACAATTTTATCTCTCAATTTAAGCTATGAGCCCTGGCACCTCTACAAATCTCTTCTTCCCTTTGCGAAGGGCCTATCTATTCACTTTTATGCAATTTTTATTTTTATTGAGTCTCCATCTTCTCTTATAAAGCACCAACTAGGGAACACTATTACCATACTTGTGCATTGGATGTAGCTAATATTTTTGTGTGCTTCATGAATGGATCAATGATTGAGCATAATGGGCTAGGGATAGCTTTGTTTAGCGTTGATATTTTGAAAGACATGGTTGCTTGTTGATATGCTTGAGTATTGATGTATTCATGTCAAATTATATACTATTGATTTGAATCACTTAAAGTCCAAATGTCCATGCTACAAAGAAAAGAATAAGTGATGAATATGTTAGGTAGCATTCCACATAAAAAAATCTGTTTTTATCATTTATCTACCTGAGGACGAGCAGGAATTAAGCTTGAGGATGCTTGATACGTCTCCAACGTATCTATAATTTTTTATTGTTCCATGCTATTAAAGTAGCAATCTTGGATGTTTTATATACATTTACTAGCAACTTTATATCATTTTTTGGGACTAACCTATTGACATAGTGCCTAGTGCAAGTTGCTATTTTTTGCTTGATTTTTACTTTGCAGAATATCAATACCAAACGAAGTCCAAATGCCACGAAACTTTTTGGAGATTTTTTTTCTAGCAATAATAGACCCTGGAATCTTCGTGAGGGAACCAGAAGAGGCTCATGTGGCCCACTAGACACCAGGGCTCGCCAGCGGCCTCCGGCATGCCCTGGTGGGTAGTGGGGCCCATGAGCACTACCTTGACCTACCTCCGCATCTATAGATACTCTAAAATCCCCAAAACCCTAGGGGAGTCGACGAAATACTTTTTTAGCCGAGGCAAGTTCCAAAACCATGATATCCAATCTAGAGGCCTTTTCCAACACTCTACCAGAGGGGGCAATGATCACGGAGGGGTTCTTCATCATTGTTGTTGCCCCTCCGATGATGCGTGAGTAGTTTATCTCAGACATACGGGCCCGTAGTTAGTAGCTAGATGGCTTCTTCTCTCTTTTTGATCCTCAATATTATTGGAGATCTATTTGATGTAACTCTTTTTTGCGGTGTGTTTGTAGGGACCCGATGAATTGTGAGTTTATGATCATATCTATCCATGAATATTAGTCCAGTCTTCTCTGAACTCTTTATGCATGATTGTTATAGCTTCACATTTCTTCTTCGATTTATTGGTTTGGTTTGGCCAACTAGATTGATTTATCTTGCCATGGGAAGTGGTGCTTTGTTTTGGGTTCGATCTTGCGGTGCTCAATCTCAGTGACAGAAATAGACATGACAATCTCAATTTGTGATGGGTTATAAGTATTTAAACTATCTCAATTTGTGATGGGTTCGATCTTGTGATGGGTTGCGATTATTTAAACTATCTCAATTTGTGATGGGTTGCGAGTATTTAAACTATCTCAATTTGTTCTTTGTGTGCGGGTGATGTTTACATAGTGTTGCTTGGTTCTCCTACTGGATTGATAACCTTGGTTTCATAATTGAGGGAAAAACTTACCTCTGTTGTGCTGCATCATCCCCTCCTTTTCGTGGAAATACCAACATGGATCACAAGTAGCAGCGCCCAGGGGGTAGACGCGCCTTGGTGCCTCGTGGGCCCCAGTCGCTCCGTTTGACCTAATTTTGCCTCCATAAATTCTCTAAAATAGGGAAACCAACAGAGAGCCACCCAAAACACTTTTTCTGCAACCGCAAGTTTCTATTCTCATGATATCCTATCTGGAGGCCTTTTCCGGCACTCTAGCGGAGGGGGAATCAATCACGAAGGGCTTCGACATCAACCTTGCTACCCTCCTTGATGTGTGAGTAGTTTACCACATACCTACGAGCCCATAGCTAGTAGCTAGATGGCTTCTTATCTCTCTCTTTGATCTTCAAGAAATGTTCTCCCCGATGTTCTTGGAGATATATTCGATGTAATCTTTTTGCAGTGTGTTTGTTGGGATCTGATGAATTGTGAGTTTATGATCATATAATTCATGAATATTATTTGAATCTTCTCTGAAGTCTTTTATGAATAATTATTATAGCTTTGTATTTCTCTTTGATCAATTGATTTGGTTTGGCCAACTAGATTGATTTATCTTCCAATGGGAGAGGTGCTTTGCGATGGGTTCAATATTGGGGTGATCTATATCCTAGTGACAGAAGGGGAAAAGACACGTATTTGTATTGTTGACATTAAGGATAAAACAGTGGGGTTTACTCGTATTGCTTGAGTTTATTTTGTCTACATCATGTCATCTTGCTTAAGTCGTTACTCCCTTCTTTATGAACTTAATACTCTAGATGCATGCTGGGTAGCGGTCGATGTGTGGAGTTATAGTAGTAGATGCAGGCAGGATTCAGTCTACTTGTCTCAGACTTGATGCCTATATACATGGTCATTGCCTTGGATATAGTCATGATTATTCACTTTTCTATCAATTGCCCAACAGTAATTTGTTTATCCACCGTATGCTATTTTCAAGAGAGAAGCCTCTAGTGAAAACTATGGCCCCCGGGTCTATCTTTATCATATATTATAATCCAAAAAATATCTCCCTGCAATTTTATTTACTTTATTTCTGTTTTGTTTTGTCCATCTATTTATTACTACGAGATTTGATCCTTGCAATTGACCGCCAAGGGATTGACAACCCCTTGTTTGCGTTGGGTGCAAGTATTTGTTATTTTGTTTGTAGGTACTGCTAACGTGGTGTTGCTTGGTTCTCCTACTGGATTGATAACCTTGGTTCTTAACTGAGGCAAATACTTATCTCTACTGTATTGCATCATCCTCTCCTCTCCGAGGAAATCCCAATGCAGCTCACAAGTAGCAGGAAGAATTTCTCGCGCCATTGCCATGGAGACATCTTCAACACCTATCAAGTACCATCGCATAAACTTTCATCTCCTTGCATTTACTTTATTTCCCATTTACCTCTCATTTTCATCTCCCCAACTTCTAAAACATTTTCACAAAAACACAAAAATATTTTCTGTTTGCCTTTTTGTTCATTTGCTTGCTTGCTCGCTTTGCTTTCATTGCCTTCATGTCAACACTCAAAAACAGGAAAGGAACAAGAAAAGTAAAGATATATGGATCCTCATCCACTTGCTAATCTTTTCAAAAGATCTAATTATGTTGAAACAATTGCTAGTGAGTTGAGTGCACTTGATTATCTCTATGAAGTTTTGCATGAAAAGCATGAATCTGAAAATTGCGATGAAGTGTTAAACGATTTTTTTGTAAAAGTGGTTCATGATAGCTCCTTCAATGAAAAGCATGATTACAATAATGTTATTATAAGTTCTATTAATGTCAATTGTGCTAGTAATATGCAAAACTACGAGCCTGGGTATGATAACTTTGTTATATGCACTACTTATTGCAATGATCATGATTGGGGTGATAATGCTTCTTATGATCTTGAAAATTTATTTAAACCTCGTGATGAATATGCTATTGATAATAATGTTTGAAATAATATTTATAGTGGGTTTGGAAGAGTGTCAACTTTAGATAAAAAGAATCCCACCTATTTGGAGAGTGATCAATATTTTGAATTTTTTAATAAAAGTTGGTTTGGAGAGGTCATGACTTTAGTTGATGTACATTCCACTATCTTGGAAGACTATAAAAAATTATGCATGTGGATCATAAAGATAATATTGTTTATGATAGCTATATTGTTCAATTTGAGTATGATCTTACATGTAATTATTATGAGAGAGGAAAATATGGTTGTAGAAATTTTCATGTTACTAAATTACCTCTCGTTATGTTGAGATTGTCAATGTTTTATTCCTCTCTGCATATGCTAGATATTTCTTGCCTTCATAATTTGTTCGTGTATAAAATGATTATGCATAGGAAGTGTTTTAAACTTAAATGTGTTTGTCACATGTTTTATGCTGCTCTCTTTGTGCTTCAATTCTTATCTTTTATGTGAGCATCATTAATATACTAAGCCTATATTAATGGCTATAAGGAAAGAGCTTGCTGGGAGACAGCTGATGTCTACTACGCAACTTTATTCTTGTAGACACGTGTTGGGCCTTGATGTCTACTACACAACCTTCTTCTTATAGAAGTTGTTGGGCCTCCAAGTGCAGAGGTTTGTAGGACAGTAGCAAACTTCCCTCAAGTGGATGACCTAAGGTTTATCAATCCGTAGGAGGCGTAGGATGAACATGGTCTCTCTCAAGCAACCCTGCAACCAAATAACAAAGAGTCTCTTGTGTCCCCAACACACCCAATACAATGGTAAATTGTATAGGTGCACTAGTTCAGCGAAGAGATGGTGAAACAAGTGGTATAGGGATGGTAGATAAAGGTTTTTGTAATCTGAAAATATAAAAACAGCAAGGTAACTAATGATAAAAGTGAGCGTAAACAGTATTGCAATGCGTTGAAACAAGGCCTGGGGTTCATACTTTCACTAGTGCAAGTCCTCTCAACAATAATAACATAATTGGATCACATAACTATCCCTCAACATGCAACAAAGAGTCACTCCAAAGTCACTAATAGCGGAGAACAAACGAAGATATCATGGTAGGGTATGAAACCACCTCAAAGTTATTCTTTCCAATCAATTCGTTGGGCTATTCCTATAAGTGTCACAAACAGCCCTAGAGTTCGTACTAGAATAAAACCATAAGATGCAAATCAACCAAAACCCTAATGTCACCTAGATACTCCAATGTCACCTCAAGTATCCGTGGGTATGATTATACGATATGCATCAGACAATCTCAGATTCATCTATTCAACCAACACATAGAACCTCAAAGAGTGCCCCAAAGTTTCTACCGGAGAGTCAAGACGAAAACATGTGCCAACCCCTATGCATAGGTTCATGGGCGGAACCCGCAAGTTGATCACCAAAACATACATCAAGTTGATCAATAGAATACCCCATTGTCACCACGGGTATCCGACGCAAGACATACATCAAGTGTTCTCAAATCCTTAAAGACTCAATCCAATAAGATAACTTCAAAGGGAAAACTCAATCCATTACAAGAGAGTAGAGGGGGAGAAACATCATAAGATCCAACTATAATAGCAAAGCTCGCGATACATCAAGATCGTACCACCTCAAGAACACGAGAGAGAGATCAAACACATAGCTACTGGTACATACCCTCAGCCCCGAGGGAGAACTACTCCCTCCTCGTCATGGAGAGCACCGGGATGATGAAGATGGCCACCCGAGAAGGATTGCCTCCTCCGGCAGGGCGCCAGAATGGGTCTAGATTGGTTTTCGGTGGCTACGGAGGCTTCTGGCGGCGGAACTGCGGATCTATTGTGCTCCTCGTTGATCCCCTGACGTGCACTCCAAGTCTCCTGTATTGCTTTGTTTCCAAAAATAAGTTCCGTGAAGTTTCAGGTCAATTGGACTCCGTTTGATTTTCCTTTTCTGCGATACTCTAAAACAAGGAAAAAACAGAAACTGGCACTGGGCTCTAGGTTAATAGGTTAGTCCCAAAAATCATATAAAATAGCGTATAAATGCATATAAAACATCCAAGGTTGATAATATAATAGCATGGAACAATCAAAAATTATAGATACATTAGAGACGTATCAGCATCCCCAAGCTTAATTCCTGCTCGTCCTCGAGTAGGTAAATGATAAAAACAGAATTTTTGATGTGGAATGCTACCTAACATATTTATCCATGTAGTTCTCTTTATTGTGGCAAGAATATGCAGATCCATAAGATTCAAGACAAAATTTTAATATTGACATCAAAATAATAATACTTCAAGCACACTAACCAAGTAATCTTGTCTTCTCAAAATAACATGGCCATAGAAAGCTATCCCTACAAAATCATATAGTCTGGCTATGCTCTATCTTCACCACACAAAATATTTAAATTATGCACAACCCCAATGACAAGCCAAGAAATTGTTTCATACTTTTGATGTTCTCAAACTTTTTCAATCTTCACGCAATACATGAGTGTGAGCCACAGACATAGCACTATAGGTGGAATAGAATGGTGGTTGTGGAGAAGACAAAAAGGAGAAGATAGTCTCACATCAACTTGGCGTACCAACGGGCTATGGAGATTCCCATCAATAGATATCAATGTGAGTTAGTAGGGATTGCCATGCAACGGATGACAAAAGGAACTAGTGGGTGTGCCTCCAACTCGCTTGCTCACGAAGACCTAGGGCATTTTGAGGATGCCCATCATTGGAATATACAAGCCAAGTTCTATAATGAAAGATTTCCACTAGTATATGAAAGTGACAACATAGGAGACTCTCTATCATGAAGATCATGGTGCTACTTTGAAGCACAAGTGTGGTAAAAGGATAGTAGCATTGCCCCTTCCCTCTTTTTCTCTCATCATTTTTTTATTTTTGTTTGGGCCTTCTCTTTTTTTGGCCTCTTTTTTTATTTGGGCTTCTTTGCCCTCTTTTATTTATTTTTTATTTATTTTTCGTCCGGAGTCTCATCCCAATTTGTGGGGGAATCATAGTCTCCATCATCCTTTCCCCACTAGGACAATGCTCTAATAATGATGATCATCACACTTTTATTTACTTACAACTCAAGAATTACAACTCGATACTTAGAACAAGATATGACTCTATATGAATGCCTCCGGTAGTGTACCGATATGTGGAATGAATCAAGAGTGACATGTATGAAAGAATTATGAACGGTGGCTTTGCCACAAATACGATGTCAACTACATGATGATGCAAAGCAATATGAAAATGATGGAGCGTGTCATAATAAACGGAACGGTGGTAAGTTGCATGGCAATATATCTCGGAATGGCTATGGAAATGCCATAATAGGTAGGTATGGTGGCTATTTTGAGGAAGATATATGGTGGGTTTATGGTACCGGTGAAAGTTGCGCGGTACTAGAGAGGCTAGCAATGGTGGAAGGGTGAGAGTGCGTATAATCCATGGACTCAACATTAGTCATAAAGAACTCACATAATTATTGCAAAAATCTATTAGTTATCGAAACAAAGTACTACACGCATGCTCCTAGGGGGATAGATTGGTAGGAAAAGACCATCGCTCCCCCCGACCGCCACTCATAAGGAAGGCAATAAATCATGCCCCGACTTCATCACATAACGGTTCACCATACGTGCATGCTACGGGAATCACAAACTTCAACACAAGTATTTATCAAATTCACAACTACTCAACTAGCATGACTCTAATATCACCATCTTCATATCTCAAAATAATCATCAAGTATCAAACTTCTCACAGTATTCAATGCACTTTATATGAAAGTTTTTATTATATCCATCTTGGATGCCCATCATATTAGGACTAGTTTCATAACCAAAGCAAACCACCATGCTGTTCTAAAGGACTCTCAAAATAATATAAGTGAAGCATGAGAGATCAATTATTTCTATAAAATAAAACCACCACCGTGCTCTAAAAGGATATAAGTGAAGCACTAGAGCAATGACAAACTACTCTGAAAGGTATAAGTGAAGATCAATGAGTAGTCGAATGATTATGCAACTATATGAAGACTCTCTAACATTTAATAATTTCATATCTTGGTATTTTATTCAAACATCAAGCAAAGAAAAATAAAATAAAATGACGCTCCAAGCAAAACACATATCATGTGGCGAATAAAAATATAGCTCCAAGTAAAGTTACCTATGAACGAAGATGAAAGAGGGGATGCCTTCCGGGGAATCCCCAAGCTTAGGCTCTTGGTTCTCCTTGAATATTACCTTGGGTTCCTTGGGCATCCCCAAGCTTAGGCTCTTGCCACTCCTTATTCCATAGTCCATCAAATCTTTACCCAAAACTTGAAAACTTCACAACACAAAACTTAAAGTAGAAAACTCGTGAGCTCCGTTAGAGAAAGAAAACAAAACACCACTTCAAGGTACTGTAATGAACTCATTCTTTATTTATATTGGTGTAATATGTACTGTATTCCAACTCATCTATGGTTCGTACCCTCCGATACTACTCATAGATTCATTAAAATAAGCAAACAACACACGAAAAACAGAATCTGTCAAAAACAGAACAGTCTGTAGTAATCTGTAACTAACGCAAACTTCCGGAACCCCAAAAATTCTAAAATAAATTTCTGGACATGAGGAATTTATCTATTAATAATCTGCAAAAATAATTAACTAAATAGCACTATCCAATAAAAAATGGCAGCAATTCTCGTGAGCGCTAAAGTTTCTGTTTTTAACAGCATGATCGCAAAGACTTTCCCCAAGTCTCCCCAAAGGTTCTACTTGGCACAAACACTAATTAAACACCAAAAACACAACAATAACATAGGCTAGATAAATTATTTACTACTAAACAGGAGCAAAAAGCAAGGAACAAAAATAAAATTGGGTTGCCTCCCAACAAGCGCCATCGTTTAACGCCCCTAGCTAGGCATGATGATTTCAATGATGCTCACATAAAAGATAAGAATTTTAACATAAAGAGAGCATCATGATGAATATGGCTAGCACATTTAAGTCTAACCCAATTCCTATGCATAGGGATTTTGTGAGCAAACAACTTGTGGGAACAAGAATCAACTTGCATAGGAAGGTAAAACAAGCATAACTTCAAAACTTTAAGCACATAGAGAGGAAACTTGATATTATTGCAATTCCTACAAGCATAAGTTCCTCCCTCATAATAATTTTCAGTAGCATCATTAATGAATTCAACAATATAACTAGCACATAAAGCATTATTTTCATGATCTACAAGCATAGAAATTTTATTACTCTCCACATAAGCAAATTTCTTCTCATGAATAGTAGTGGGAGCAAACTCAACAAAATAACTATCATGTGAGGCATAATCCAATTGAAAACTAAAATCATCATGAAAAGTTTCATGGATATCATTATTCTTTATAGCATACAAGTCATCACAATAATCATCATAGATAGCAACTTTGTTCTCAGAATCAATTGGAACCTCTTCCGAAATAGTGGATTCATCACAAAATAAAGTCATGACCTCTCCAAATCCACTTTCATCCATATAATTATCATAAATAGGATGCATGCTTTCATCATAATAAAATTGCTCATCAAAACTTGGGGGACAAAAAAATATCATCTTCATCAAACATAGCTTCGCCAAGCTTGTGGCTTTGCATATCATTAGCATCATGGATATTCAAGGAATTCATACTAACAACATTGCAATTATGCTCATCATTCAAATATTTAGTGCCAAACCTTTTAATGCATTCTTATTCTAACACTTTGGCACAATTTTCCTTTCCATCATACTCAGGAAAGATATTAAAAAGATGAAGCGTACGAGGTAAACTCAGTTCCATTTTTTATAGTTTTCTTTTATAAACTAAACTAGTGCTAAAATAAGAAACAAAAAGATTCGATTGCAAGATCTAAAGATATACCTTCAAGCGCTAACCTCCCCGGCAACGGCGCTAGAAAAGAGCTTGATGTCTACTACACAACCTTCTTCTTGTAGATGTTGTTGGGCCTCCAAGTGCAAAGGTTTGTAGGACAGTAGCAAACTTCCCTCCAGTGGATGACCTAAGGTTTATCAATCCGTAGGAGGCGTAGGATGAACATGGTCTCTCTCAAGCAACCCTGCAACCAAATAACAAAGAGTCTCTTGTGTTCCCCACACACCCAATACAATGGTAAATTGTATAGGTGCACTAGTTCGGCGAAGAGATGGTGATACAAGTGGTATATGGATGGTAGATAAAGGTTTTTGTAATCTGAAAATATAAAAACAGCAAGGTAACTAATGATAAAAGTGAGCGTAAACGGTATTGCAATGTGTTGAAACAAGGCCTAGGGTTCATACTTTCACTAGTGCAAGTCCTCTCAACAATAATAACATAATTGGATCACATAACTATCCCTCAACATGCAACAAAGAGTCACTCCAAAGTCACTAATAGCGGAGAACAAATGAAGAGATTATGGTAGGGTATGAAACCACCTCAAAGTTATTCTTTCCAATCAATCCGTTTGGCTATTCCTATAAGTGTCACAAACAACCCTAGAGTTCGTACTAGAATGACACCATAAGACGCAAATCAACCAAAACCCTAATGTCACCTAGATACTCCAATGTCACCTCAAGTATCCGTGGGTATGATTATATGATATGCATCACACAATCTCAGATTCATCTATTCAACCAACACATAGAACCTCAAAGAGTGCCCCAAAGTTTCTACTGGAGAGTCAAGACGAAAACATGTGCCAAACCCTATGCATAGGTTCATGGGCGGAACCTGCAAGTTGATCACCAAAACATACATCAAGTTGATCAATAGAATACCCCATTGTCACCACGGGTATCCCATGCAAGACATACATCAAGTGTTGTCAAATCCTTAAAGACTCAATCCGATAAGATAACTTCAAAGGGAAACTCAATCCATTACAAGAGAGTAGAGGGGGAGAAACATCATAAGATCCAACTATAATAGCAAAGCTCGCGATACATCAAGATCGTACCACCTCAAGAACACGAGCGAGAGATCAAACACATAGCTACTGGTACATATCCTCAGCCCCGAGGGAGAACTACTCCCTCCTTGTCATGGAGAGCACCGGGATGATGAAGATGACCACCAAAGAAGGATTGCCCCCTCCGGCAAGGTGCCGGAACGGGTCTAGATTTATTTTTGGTGGCTACGGAGGCTTCTGGCGGTAGAACTCCCGATCTATTGTGCTCCTCGATTGTTTTTAGGGTATATGGATATATACATATAGGCGGAAGAAATACATCAGGGGAGCCACGACGGGCCCACGAGGGTGGAGGGCGCACCCAGGGGGTGGGCGCGCCCCCTGCCTCGTTCTCTCCTCGTTGATCCCCTGATGTGCACTCCAAGTCTCCTGTATTTCTTTCTTTCCAGAAATAAGTTCCGTGAAGTTTCAGGTCAATTGAACTCCGTTTGATTTTCCTTTTCTACGATACTCTAAAACAAGGAAAAAAACTGAAACTGGCACTGGGCTCTAGGTTAATAGGTTAGTCCTAAAAATCATATAAAATAGCGTATAAATGCATATAAAACATCCAAGGTTGATAATATAATAGCATGGAACAATCAAAAATTATAGATACGTTGGAGACGTATCAGGCCTCCAAGCGCAGAGTTTTGTAGGATAATACCAATTTTCCCTCAAGTGGATGACCTAAGGTTTATCAATCTGCGGGAGGCATAGGATGAAGATGGTCTTTCTCAAACAACCCTGCAATCAAATACAAGAAATCTCTTGTGTCCCCAACACACCCAATACAATGGCAAATTGTATACGTGCACTAGTTCGGCGATGAGATGGTGATAAAAGTGTAATATTGATGGTAGAAATATATTTTTATAATCTGAATAAATAAAAACAGCAAGGTAGCAAATATAAACGGGCACAAAAACAGTATTGCAATGCTTAAAAATGAGGCCCAGGGTCCATACTTTCGCTAGTGCAATCTCTCAACAATGCTAATATAATTGGATCATATAACCATCCCTTAAAGTGCAACGAAGAATCACTCCAAAGTTCCTATCTAGCGGAGAACATACAAAGAAATCATTTGTAGGGTACGAAACCACCTCGAAGCTATTCTTTCCGATCGATCTATCGAAGAGTTCGTACTAAAATAACACCAAATAATTCCAGATTCATAATACACAATCCAACAGAAAGAACTTCAAAAAGTGCCCCCATATTTCTACTGGAGAACCAAAGAGAAGAACGTGCATCAACCCCTATGCATAGATTACCCCAATGTCACCTCAAAATCTGCAAGTTGAGTGCCAAAACATATATCAAGTGAATCAATATGATACCCATTGTCACCACGAGTATTCATATGCAAGACATACAACAAGTGTTCTCAAATCCATAAAAGTATTCTATCTGATAATACGAAATCTCAAAGGGAAAACTCAATTCATCACAAGATAGAGAGGGGAAAACACCAGATGATCCGAATATATTAACAAAGCCCGTGATACATCAAGATTGTGACATGTCAACAACACGAGAGAGAGAGAGATAGATTAAACACATAGCTACTGGTACAAACCCTCAGTTCCGAGGGTGGACTACTCCCTCCTCATCGTGGTGGCCCTCGGGATGATGAAGATGGCCACTTGAGATGATTCCCCCCCCCCCTCCGACAGGGTGCTAAAACGGGTCTAGATTGGTTTTCAGTGGCTATGGAGCCCTGTGGCGGCGGAACTTCTGATCTAGGTTAACCCCAAAGGGTTTCAGAATATTTGGGAACTTATACTGCAAAGAAGGGGTACGGGAGGCCACCGAGGTGGGCACAACCCACTAGGCATGCCAGGGGGCCCTGGCGTGCCCTGGTGGGTTGTGACCCCCTCGGGGCACCCCCAGGTTCTGCATTGGCCCATCAGGAGTCTTCTGGCCCATAAAAAATCCACAAAAAGTTTCGCGGTGTTTGGACTCCGTTTGATATTGGTTTTCTGTGATGTAAAAAATAAGCAAAAACAGCAACTGGCACTGGGCAGTGGGTCAATAGGTTAGTCCCAAAAAATAATATAAAGTTGCTATAAAATGATTGTAAAACATCCAAGAATGATAATATAGTGGCATGAATACTTCATAAATTATAGATACGTTGGAGATGTATCAGCATCCCCAAGCTTAATTCCTACTCGTCCTCGAGTAGGTAAATGATAAAAGAAATAATTTATGAAGTGCGAATGCTTGCAAAGTGCACAAGTTCAATCAATGATAATCTCAATCACTTCTCCTAGCATCATAACAACAATTCTTATGAAACTTCTCATGTTATAGTGGCAACCAATTCACATGTTAAGGTTCAAACAATGAATTCTCTTGAAACCCAACAGTCGGTGCCAAAACTGGCGGATCTCAGGTAGGGGGTCCCGAACTGTGCGTCTAAGGTGGATGGTAATAGGAGGCAAGGGACACAATGTTTACCTAGGTTCGGGCCCTCTCAGTGGAGGTAATACCCTACTTCCTGCTTGATTGATCTTGATGATATGAGTATTACAAGAGTTGATCTACCACGAGATCATAGAGGCTAAACCATAGAAGCTAGCCTATGATTTATGATTGTTGTTGTCCTACGGACTAAACCCTCCGGTTTATATATAAACGGGAGGGGGCTAGGGTTCCACAGAGTCGGTTACAAGGGAGGAGATCTACACATCCGAATTGCCAAGCTTGCCTTCCACGCAAAGGAGAGTCCCACCCGGACACGGGACGAAGTCTTCAATCTTGTATCTTCATAGCCCAACAGTCCGGCCAAAGGATATAGTCCGGCTGTCCGAGGACCCCCTAATCCAGGACTCCCTCACCAACAACCTATGTTCTCAGTCACCAAGCAATTGCAATTCAATTTATACAATAGAGTTTAAGTAAGAGCTCCACACACTCAACCATAATATTGTCTTCTATGATTGCTAACACTCACCTTGTACACATGAGCAAAACGTTTCAACCGGACGCATAGAAAGATAGGGGCTTATAATTTCGCCTCCCAACGTATTCACCTCAAGGGTGATGTAAACAATAATAACTCATGGTACCCATATCCAACTGGATATATGTGCCTAGATCTTTCCTCACCACATGATGCTTTCCAAAAGAGATAAATAAAAAGGAATAGAGAGAAGAACTTTGACTCTTGCATAAAAGTAAATACATAAAAGCAAAAGATAGGCCCTTCGCAGAGGGAAGAAGAGGATGTCATGCGCTTATTTGTTTGTATTCTCAATCCCTTAGTGCAAAAGAACGTCACGTTACATTGCCCCTTGTGATAGCGACCTTTATTATGCAGTTTGTCGCTTTTATTCTTCACCATCACAAGTTCGTGCAACGCTCAATTTTCTCTCGCACTAAATGATCTCACACTTTTAGAAGCAATTTTATTGGCTTTTTGCACCGATGACAACTTACTTGAAGGATCTTTCTCAATCCTTAGGTAGGTATGATGGACTCTTGAAGATAAGATTTGGGTTTAAGGGTTTTTGGATGCACAAGTAGTATCTCTAGTTGGTGCGGAATTTTTGGCTAGCAAAGATGGGGGGCAAGCACCACATGTTCAAGGATCTATGACAATATAACTTCTGTGTGAATATGAACAAACATAAACCATTACATTGTCTTCCTTGTCCAACGGCAACAATTTTGGCATATAATATTTTGATGGGGGCTCACAATCACATAAGATTTCCATGATAGTGTATTTATATGTGAAAGTTCTCTTCCTTATACTAATTATTCGTGAATTGCTTGTATGACCAATATTGTGATTGTCAAGCCTCAAAATATTTCACTTTCTAAACCCAATGTGAAGCTACCAATAGGCATGATATGATTTCAACTTCATGACATTCAATTTATTCAACAATTTACTCATAGGATATAAGTGAAGCACGAGAGTAAATGACATAGAAAAGAGTTCATTGACGGGATGTGAATGCGCTTACTCAGCCTCTCTGGCAACTATTTGACGACTCTATTTTATTTAAAATCTTTGAGATCTAAGTATTTTATTAAAATAGAAAGTAAAAAAAATGACAATCCAAGGATAGCACACATCATGTGAAGAAGCAAAAACTTAGGCTCAACCGATACTAACCGATAATTGTTGAAGATGAAAGGTGGGATGCCTACCGGGGCATCCCCAATATTAGATGCTTGAGACTTCTTGAAATACTATCTTGGGATGCCTTGGGCATCCCCAAGCTTGAGCTTTTGTGTCTCCTTAAGTCCTCTCATATCATGATTTTTCTAAATCTCAAAAGGTTCATCCACACAAAACTCAACAAGAACTCATGAGATAAGTTAGTATAAACCAATGAAAAAGCCTTATCATTCTCTACTGTAGAAAATCACTAAAATTATTATTAAAGATTGCATACTAAATGCCTCTACATAACTTCAGTTACACATCGTTCGGTCTCCGCAAACTGTTACATGCTGGACCGACGGGATACTTTCTCTGCCTCTTCCTGTTCCTCGGGGAGCTCCCCTATTTGGAGGAAACAGACCATGTGATGCACCCATCCTAGAGCCTGGGGCTCGACGGTAAGGAATAAAGGCTCATCTTCAGCCGTAGGGGCAGCTGCTCCTACGGTCAGGGTTTGGGGCCCTGCCGGGGGTTGCTGCTCCCCGGCAAGCTTGGGACACCCGACAACGTCCTTGCAGGCGGTTCCTAGGAGCTCGGCGGGAAAGTACTTGCCGGGGCCTGCCTTCCATTGCTTGTTCTGTCCCGCTGATGGACCAACGGATAGCTGGGTCAATTGAAGCACAATGGTACCTGGTTCCACAGGCAACTTGACAACAGTGCGTTTCGACAAGCCGCTGACAATGTTGTTCTCCGCTCGGGGAACATGCTTGCTACGTCTTGAGCTAGCGTTGGTTTTCCCCGAAGAGGAGGGGTGATGCAGCACAGTAGCGTAAGTATTTCCCTCATTTTTTGAGAACCAAGGTATCAATCCAGTAGGAGGTCACGCGCAAGTCCCTCGTACCTACACAAAACGGTAGCAACTCGCAACCAACGCTTAGGGGTTGTCAATCCCTTCACGGTCACTTACGAGAGTGAGATCTGATAGAGATAATATTTTTGGTATTTTTGGTATAAAGATGCAAAGTGAAAAGTAAAAGCAAAACAAGTAAAATAAAGTAATGGAGATTGATATGATGAGAATAGACCCGGGGGCCATAGGTTTCACTAGTGGCTTCTCTCAAGAGCATAGATATTCTACGGTGGGTGAACAAATTACTGTTGAGCAATTGATAGAATTTAGCATAGTTATGAGGTTATCTAGGTGTGATCATGTATATAGGCATCACGTCCGTGACAAGTAGACCGACTCCTGCCTGCATCTACTACTATTACTCCACTCATCAACCGCTATCCAGCATGCATCTAGAGTATTAAGTTAAAAACAGAGTAACGCCTTAAGCAAGATGACATGATGTAGAGGAATAAATTCATGCAATATGATAAATACCCCATCTTGTTATCCTCGATGGCAACAATACAATACGTGCCTTGCAACTCTTTCTGTCACTGAGTAAGGACACCGCAAGATTGAACCGAAAGCTAAACACTTCTCCCATTGCAAGAACTACCAATCTAGTTGGCCAAACCAAACGGATAATTCGAAGAGACTTGCAAATATAACTCAATCATACATAAAAGAATTCAGAGAAGATTCAAATATTATTCATAGATAAGTTGGATCATAAAACCACAATTCATCGGTCTCAATAAACACACCGCAAAAAGAAGATTACATCGAATAGATCTCCACGAGAGAGGGGGAGAACATTGTATTGAGATCCAAAAAGAGAGAAGAAGCCATCTAGCTACTAGCTATGGACCCGAAGGTCTGAAGTAAACTACTCACACTTCATCGGAAGGGCTATGGTGTTGATGTAGAAGCCCTCCGTGATGGATGCCCTCTCCGGCGGAGCTCTGGAACATGCCCCAAGATGGGATCTCATGGATACAGGAAGTTGCGGTGGTGGAATTAGGTTTTTTGGCTCCGTCTCTGGTCTAATGGTGGTACGTAGGTATATATAGGAGGAAGGAGCACGTCGGTGGAGCTCCGAGGGGCCCACGAGGCAGGGGGGCGCGCCCAGGGGGGGCGCCCTCCACCCTCGTGACCTCCCCGGAAACTTCTTGGAGTAGGGTCCAAGTCTCCTGGATCACGTTCGGTGAGAAGGTCATGTTCCCGAAGGTTTCATTTTGTTTGGACTCCGTTTGATATTCTGTTTCCTCGAAATACTGAAATAGGCAAAAAACAACAATTCTGGGCTGGGCCTCCGGTTAATAGGTTAGTCCCAAAAATAATATAAAAGTGGAAAATAAAGTCCAATATAGTCCAAAACAGTAGATAAAGTAGCATAGAGCAATCAAAAATTATAGATACGTTGGAGACGTATCAATGCTCTGCTTGCAGACCATCAAAATGCTCATCCAACTTCATCACCTCATCCACATAAGCCTTCATCAACGGGGTCTGGTAATACTTGTTGACTTGCTTGACAACGAGCTACGTATCACCTTTGATGATGAGCTTCCTGATTCTGAGGCCTGCCGTGATCCTGAAACCGGCAAGCAATCCCTCGTACTCCGCCGTGTTGTTCGTTGACTTTTCCTAGGGAAAGTGCATCTGGACTACGTACTTGAGGTGCTCTCCAGTGGGTGCGACAAGCAGCACACCAACACGAGCACCTTGCAGCGAGAAAGCTCCGACAAAGTACATGATCCAATCACGGCTCGTCTCCTTGCTGGGAAGGGCGGTTTCTCGAATTTCTTTGTCTGGCGTTGAGGTCCATTCTGCTATGAACTCTGCTAGGGCTCGGCCCTTGATTGTTGAAGTGTGTTCAAATTTGAGGCCGAAGCTTGACAGTTCCAACACCCACTCCACAGTCCTCCGAGTGGCATCCGATTGTGCAAGATTCGTTGCAAAGGGAGGCGTGTGGCGACAGTGATCTCATGCACTTGGAAGTAGTGATGCAGCTTCCTCGAGGCCATGAGGAGGCCGAAGAGTAGCTTTTGTATACCAGAATACCTTGATCTAGCCCCCCTGCAAGAGGGAACTGACAAAATAGACCGGGTGCTGCATCACCTTCTTCTTCTATTCAACTTCGCCCACCTGTGTAGACTCTGTCTTGCCGGGACCTGGCCTTGCCGGGGGTTCCGCCTCACCGGCATCTGGCCCTGCCGGGGAAAGCTCCGGCCCCTCACCCAACGACTCTGCTGCTACTGCTGCTTCTTCATCCAATTCTCTCTGTGCCACTAGCCCATCACTGACCACTTGATTCATTGCCGCTAGATATAGCAGCAATGACTCTTATGGTTTTGGCGCGACTAGTATTGGCATGGAGGAGAGGTACCTCTTCAAATCTTGCAGTGCTGCCTCTGCCACTAGAGTCCATTTCATTTGACCCACCGTTTTCAAAACTTTGAAAAAGGGGAGGGCTCAGCAGATTTGGAGATGAACCTACTTAGTGCAGCAACACAGCCGGCAAGCCTACGGACGTATTTTACTCGTCTTGGCACCTCAATCCGCTCAATTGCTTTGATCTTGTCGGGATTTTCTTCGATCCCACGTTGAGACACAAAGAACCCAGGAAGTTTGCCATATGGGACGATGAACACGCACTTCTCTGGGTTGAGCTTGAGGTTGATCTTGCGCAGGTTGGCAAATGTTTTCTCCAGATCCTGCACGAGCGTGGCCTGGTCCTTGGTTTTGACTACTATATCATCCATATAGGCTTCCATATTTCTATGCAGCTAGGGCTCAAAACCAATTTGGACCGCTCGGGGAAATGTCGAACCCGCGCTTTTCTACCCGAAAGGCATCCGTAACAGTACGTACCACATGCGGTGATGAACATAGTTTTCTCTTCATCTTCCTTCATCATGAAGAACTGGTGGTATCCTGAGTAAGCGTCGAGGAATGACAGTAGGTCACACCCGGCAGTGGATTCCACTATCTGGTCAATGCATGGCAAAGGGAAAGGATCCTTTGGACATGCCTTATGGATATTTGTGTAGTCAATACACAGCCTCCACTTCCCATTCGCCTTACCCACTACCACTAGATTGGCTAACCACATGGGGTGGAGCACTCCTCTGACCAAGCCTACTGCCTCCAACTTCCTGATCCCTTCGATGATGAACTCTTGTCGCCCCAAAGCTTGCTTTCTGACCTTCTGTTTGACGGGCCGCGCATGGGGACATATAGCAAGGTGGTGCTCAATCACCTCCCTGGGAACATCGGGGATGTCGGATGCTTGCCATGCAAACATGTTGACATTCGCCCACGGGAAGGCGACGAGCGCGCTTTCCTATTTGCTGTCGAGGGTGGTGCTTATGGTAAAAGCTCCACCCGTGCCATCCTCCTTGACCGGCACCTTCTTGGTTTCTGGCGAGGCCTTGCCGGTTTTCTTCCCTCCCTAGGCCTCAGTAGCAGGAACAAATGCCTTGGTGGCAACCGCTGCAACTGCCTCCCGGTAGAGTTGGTCGGCGCAGATGAGCGCGTCCTTCTTGTCGGAGAGGACGGTGATGATGCTCATCGGCCTGGGCATCTTCAATGTGTTGTAAGCGTAATGTGATGCCGCCATAAACTTGGCTAGCGCTGGGTGGCCGAGGATACCATTATAGGGCAAGGGGATCTTGGCAACATCAAAAACGATCTTCTCGGTCTGATAGTTCAGCTCGCCCCCAAATGTGACGGGCAACGTGACTTTGCCCTTCGACTGACTCCTCCCCGGATTGACCCCTTGAAACATGCCTGTCTCCTCGAGGTCTCCATCGGGGATCTGCAGCCTTTCGATCACAGCGGGCGAGATCAAGTTCAGACTGGCCCCACCGTCAACTAGTATTTTCGTCACCTTGAGGTTGCGTATTGTTGGGGAAACCAACAACGGAAAACACCCGACCGTAGTTGTGTGGCCAGGGTGATCCTCGGTGTCAAAAATAATAGGCATGCTGGACCACTTCAGTGGCCTCTGGGCGTCAAACGATGGCTCCGCCGCAGTGACTTCATGCGCCCACTGCTTCAGTTGGTGGTGAGAGGTGTGCATCGAGGCGCCACCGTTGATGCACATGGCCTCCGTAGCTTTTTGGAACTCATGCTCGCCAGACTCGTTGTCCTCATCATGATCATCATCTTCCTCCTTCTTGTCGCGACCCTGAGCGGGCCTCTCTTGTTGATTATCCTTGTCGCGACGGCCTCCTTAACCGCCACGCTTCTTGCCGGACCCCTCAGCACCATCCTGGCCCTTCTCCTTATGTGCCTCTCATATTCAGCTTTCCGCTTCTCTGCAAGCAGCTCAACCTGCCAGCAATTGTGGAGTTCGTGGCCTTTAGTGCGGTGGATCTTGCAGTACTGCTTGTTGGAGCATCCTGGCTTGTCGGTAGCCGCCAAGGCCCGGCAGGCAGCGCACCCGGCAAGTTCCTTGCCGGGGTCGTCAACCTTGGCCTTCTTGGCAGCGCCTGGATCGCCGGATCCCTCGACAGCAAGCACAGTCTTGCCCTTAAGCTTCCTATTGCGGCGTCGACCCTTCTTTGTCGGGGCAACGACGTGTTCATCTGTGGAGTCGGTTTCTGCGGCGGCATCTACGCTAGGGTACTTCCTTCCTTCTTTAGCCCAAGCGCACCTATCGGCCAGAACGTACAGTTCGGCTACATCTTTAACCTTGTTCATCGCCAGCTCCTCGCGCATCTTGCGGTTGCGCACATTATGATGGAATGCACTGATGACAGCAGCGGGATGACCATCTGGGATGTTTTACTGCACACGGTTGAACCTTTGTATGTACTTGCGCAGGGACTTGCCGTCCTTCTGGGGATGACATGCAAATCAGTCGCGTGACCAGGAGCTTGGTGGCCTTTGGTAAAGGTGCCAACAAACTCGTGGCACAGATACGACCAAGAAGAGATGGAATCCACCGATAGGTGCATCAACCATGACATGACGTTGGGCTTGAGTGCCAGCGGGAAATAATTGGCAAGCACCTTATTATCGTGAGCCCCGGCAGCTTGCATCGCGATGGTGTAGATGCTGAGGAACTCCGACGGGTGAGTCTTTCCGTTGTATTTTTATCCGACCTCAGGCTTGAACGTGTGGTGGGTGGGCCAATGGAATTGCCGTAGCTCATGGGTAAAGGCTAGACAACCCACCTCATAAGGTAGGTCACCGGCACCCCTCGGTGTTGGGCGGTCCATAGTGGGCCCCGCGCGCCTATCTGACTGATGGCACGCGTCCTATCGCCGCTCGATAGTGGTCTGAGCGTCTTCCTGAGCTTGCTCCCGAAGGACTTGATGTTGGTCGCAGCGGGCTCGCGGGTCGGACAATGCCGTAGAAAAGTTGTCGCGGGCGTCGGCCGGTGAGCCGGCGGCTGCTGTCACAGCTGTGGGAGAGGAGAATGCACCGTGGTTGCAGCGTCCCCGGTCCTCCCTTGGCCGCCATGCACCGGCTCGACAGAACACCGACATGAGGGTCCCACTAGGCGTGGCTCATCTTTGTTGGCGAAGCTGATGAGGCTTCGAATGGTGGCCCTCCACTCGTCGAGCTTCTCCACAGCTGGAGGGAAGTCGAGTAGCAGTTGCACGCGTGCCAACGCTCCCGCTGGCATGGGTGGCAGCGAAAGCTGCGTGGACCATGACGCGCTCCGACTTCTAACCATGCTAGAAGGAGCTTTATCATGGTCTCGCTGTCGCACGCCGTTTCCGCCAGCGTCTTGGTGTGCATGCCGGCCCGGTGCGTCTTGAGAGTGACGCAAAGGGATTTTTCTTTGGCGGTGTCCGAAGGCGCCGACGTCGTGGCGTTGCTCATCATGCGCGGCCTGGGAAGGGCACGGCGCGTGCGCCGACTGGGGCGTCCAGGAGGCTGTCGCACCGCTCGTGGGCAGCACGGCCTCGGCCCCGGGCCCAGTGGCGCGCGACTCGTCGTCTCGGGCACGCACGACGCCGCTCGCCTGGCTCCGGTTGCCAGAGTGTCATGGATACTTGCGGGCCACGGCTCCGCCACCATCCGCGACAGCTCAGTCGCCCGCCCGCGCTGGGACGGGTGGTTCGGCCCCAGACGAGCCGATCACTATTTCCCTCAGTTTTTGAGAACCAAGGTATCAATCCAGTAGGAGGCTACGCGCGAGTCCCTCGTACCTGCACAAAACAAATAAATCCTCGCAACCAACGCGAATAGGGGTTGTCAATCCGTACACGGCCACTTACAAGAGTGAGATCTGATAGATATGATAAGATAATATTTTTGGTATTTTTGTAATAAAGATGCAAAGTAAAATAAAGGCAAAGTAAAAAGCAAAGGAAATAACTAAGTAGTAGGAGATTAATATGATAAAGATAGACCGGGGGGCCATAGGTTTCACTAGTGGCTTCTCTTGAGAGCATAAGTATTCTACAGTGGGTGAACAAATTACTGTTGAGCAATTGACAGAATTGAGCATAGTTATGAGAATATCTAGGTATGATCATGTATATAGGCATCACGTCTGAGACAAGTAGACCGACTCCTGCCTGCATCTACTACTATTACTCCACTCATCGACTGCTATCCAGCATGTCTAGAGTATTAAGTTAAAAACATAGTAACGCCTTAAGCAAGATGACATGATGTAGAGGAAAAAACTCATGCAATATGATGAAAACCGCATCTTGTTATCCTCGATGGCAACAATACAATACGTGCCTTTCTGCCCCTACTGTCACTGGGAAAGGACACCGCAAGATTGAACCCAAAGCTAAGCACTTCTCCCATTGCAAGAAAGATCAATCTAGTAGGGCAAACCAAATTGATAATTCGAAGAGACTTGCAAAGATAACCAATCATACATAAAAGAATTCAGAGAAGATTCAAATATTATTCATAGATAGACTTGATCATAAACCCACAATTCATCGGTCTCGACAAACACACCGCAAAAAGAAGATTACATCGAATAGTTCTCCACAAGAGAGGGGGAGAACATTGTATTGAGATCCAAAAAGAGAGAAGAAGCCATCTAGCTAATTACTATGGACCCGTAGTTCTGAGGTAAACTACTCACACTTCATCGGAGGGGCTATGGCGTTGATGTAGAAGCCCTCCGTGATCGATGCCCCCTCCGGCGGAGCTCCGGAATAGGCCCCAAGATGGTATCTCGTGGATACAGAAATTTGTGGCGGTGGAATTACGTTTTTGGCTCCGTATCTGATCGTTTGGGGGTACGTAGGTATATATAGGAGGAAGGAGCACGTCGGTGGAGCAACAGGG
>NC_041382.1:228580449-228587132 GCF_002162155.2 Triticum dicoccoides
TGGCCTCCTCTTTTGTGTCTTGACGTAGGGTCCAAGTCTCCCGGGTCTTGTTCATTGAGAAAATCACGTTCCCGAAGGTTTCATTCTGTTTGGACTCCGTTTGATATATTCCTTTTCTTCGAAACCCTAAAACAGGCAAAAAAACAGCAATTCTGGGTTGGGCCTCTGGTTAATAGTTTAGTCCCAAAAGTAATATAAAAGTGTAAAATAAAGCCCAATAATGTCCAAAACATTAGATAATATAGCATGGAGCAATCAAAAATTATAGATACGTTGGAGACGTATCAAGCATCCCCAAGCTTAATTCCTACTCGTCCTCAAGTAGGTAAATGATAAAAATAGAATTTTTGATGCGGAGTGCTACTTGGCATAATTTTAATGTAATTCTTCTTAATTGTGGTATGAATATTCAGATCCGAAAGATTCAAGACAAAAGTTTCATATTGACATAAAAATAATAATACTTCAAGCATACTAATAAAGCAATCATGTCTTCTCAAAATAATCATGCCAAAGAAAGTTATCCCTACAAAATCATATAGTCTGGCTATGCTCCATCTTCACCACACAAAATATTTAAATCATGCACAACCCCGATGACAAGCCAAGCAATTGTTTCATACTTTTTACATTCTCAAAACCTTTTCAATCTTCACGCAATACATGAGCGTGAGCCATGGACATAGCACTATAGGTGGAATAGAATGGTGGTTGTGGAGAAGAGAAAAAGGGAGAAGATAGTATCACATCAACTAGGCGTATCAATTGGCTATGGAGGTGCCCATCAATAGATATCAATGTGAGTGAGTAGGGATTGCCATGCACGGATGCACTAGAGCTATAAGTATATGAAAGCTCAAAAAGAAACTAAGTGGGTGTGCATCCAACTTGCTTGCTCATGAAAACCTAGGGCACTTTGAGGAAGCCCATATTGGAATATACAAGCCAAGTTCTATAATGAAAAATTCCCACTAGTATATGAAAGTGATCAGATAGGAGACTCTCTATCATGAATATCATGGTGCTACTTTGAAGCACAAGTGTGGTCAAAGGATAGTAACATTGTCCCTTCTCTCTTTTTCTCTCATTTTTTTATTTGGGCCTTTTCTCTTTTTTTTCTTTTTTGGCCTCTTTTCTTTCTCCTTTTTTTATTTTTCGTCCGGAGTCTCATCCCAACTTGTGGGGGAATCATAGTTTCCATCATCCTTTCCTCACTGGGACAATGCTCTAATAATGATGATCATCACACTTTTATTTTTCTTACAACTCAACAATTACAACTCGATACTTAGAACAAAATATGACTCTATATGAATGCCTCCGGCGGTATACCGGGATATGCAATGAATCAAGAGTGACACGTATGAATGAATTATGAATGGTGGCTTTGCCACAAATACGATGTCAACTACATGATCATGCTAAGCAATATGACAATGATGGAGTGTGTCATAATAAACGGAACGGTGGAAAGTTGCATTCCAATATATCTCGGAATGGCTATGGAAATGCCATAATAGGTAGGTATCGTGGCTGTTTTGAGGAAGGTATATGGTGGGTGTATGATACCAGCGAAAGGTGCGCGGTATTAGAGAGGCTAGCAAAGGTGGAAGGGTGAGAAAAGTGCGTATAATCCATGGACTCAACATTAGTCATAAAGAACTCATATACTTATTGCAAAAATCGACAAGTTATCGAAGAAAAGTATTACGTGCATGCTCCTAGGGGGATAGATTGGTAGGAAAAGACCGTTGCTCGTCCCCGACCGCCACTCATAAGGAAGACAATCAAAAAATAAATCATGCTCCGACTTCATCACATAACAGTCCACCATACGTGCATGCTACGGGAGTCACAAACTTTAACACAAGTATTTCTCAAATTCACAACTACTCAACTAGCACAACTTTTAATATCACCATATTTATATTTCAAAACAACTATCAAGCATCAAACTTCTCATAGTATTGAAGACACTCATAAGAAAGTTTTATTATTATTCTTGTATACCAAGCATATTAAGACTTTAACCAAATTACCATGCTATTTAAGACTCTCAAAATAATCTAAGTGAAGCATGAGAGATCAATAGTTTCTTTAAAACAAATCCACCACCGTGCTCTAAAAGATATAAGTGAAGTGCTAGAGCAAAACTATATAACTCAAAAGATATAAGCGAAGCACATAGAGTATTCTAACAAATTCCAAATCATGTATAGCTCTCTCAAAAAGGTGTGTACATAAAGGATGATGGTGGTAAACTAAAAAGTAACGACTCAAATCACACAAGACGCTCCAAGCAAAACACATATCATGTGGCGAATAAAAATATAGCTCCAAGTAAAGTTACCGATAGAAGTAGACGAAAGAGGGGATGCCTTCCGGGGCATCCCCAAGATTTGGCTTTTAGGTGTCCTTAGATTATCTTGGGAGTTCCATGGACATCCCCAAGCTTAGGCTCTTGCCACTCCTTGTTCCATAATCCATCAAATCTTTACCCAAAACTTGAAAACTTCACAACACAAAACTTAAAGTAGAAAATCTCGTGAGCTCCGTTAGCGAAAGAAAACAAAAGACCACTTCAAGGTACTGTAATTAACTCATTATTTATTTATATTGGTGTTATACCTACTGTATTCCAACTTATCTATGGTTTATAAACTATTTTACTAGCCATAGATTCATCAAAATAAGCAAACAACACACGGAAAACAGAATCTGTCAAAAACAGAAGTCTGTAGTAATCTGTAGCTAGCGCAAGATCTGGAACCCCAAAAATTCTAAAATAAATTGCTGGACGTGAGTAATTTATCTGTTAATAATTTTAAAAAAGAATTAACTAAATAGAAATTTCTAAATAAAAATGGCAGAAGTTCTCGTGAGCGCTAAAGTTTCTGTTTTTTACAGCAAGTGTAACAAGACTTTCCCCAAGTGTTCCCAACGGTTCTACTTGGCACAAACACTAATTAAATACAAAAAACACAAGCAAAACAGAGGCTAGATAAATTATTTGTTACTAAACAGGAGCAAAAAGTAAGGAATAAAATTGGGTTGCCTCCCAACAAGCGCTATCGTTTAACGCCCCTAGCTAGGCATAACAAGCAAGGATAGATTTAGGTATTGCCATCTTTGGTAGGCAATCCATAAGTGGCTCTCATAATAGATTCATAAGGTAATTTAATTTTCTTTCTAGGAAAGTGTTCCATGCCTTTCCTTAATGGAAATTGGAATCTAATATTTCCTTCCTTCATATCAATATTTGCACCAAGCGTTCTAAGGAAAGGTCTACCAAGAGTAATAGGACACGAAGGATTGCAATCTATGTCAAGAACAATAAAATATACGGGCACATAATTCCTATTTGCAACAATAAGAACATCATTAATCCTTCCCATAGGTTTCTTAATAGTGGAATCCTCAAGGTGCAAGTTTAAAGAGCAATCATCAAAATCACGGAAACCTAACAAATCACACAAAGTCTTTGGAATCGTGAAAACACTAGCACCCAAATCACATAAAGCATAGAATTAATGATATTTAATTTTAATTTTAATAGTTAGTTTCCACTCATCATAAAGCTTTCTAGGGATATAAACTTCAAATTCAAGTTTTTCTTCATAAGATTGCATCAAGGAATCAACGATATGTTTAGTAAATGCTTTATTTTGACTATAAGCATGAGGAGAATTTAGCACGGATTGCAACAAGGAAATACAATCAATCAAAGAGCAATTTTCATAGTTAAATTCCTTGAAATCCATAATAGTGGGTTTAGCAACATCTAGGGTTTTAATTTCTTCAATCCCACTTTTATCAATTTTAGCATCAAGATCAACAAATTCCGAATTCTTGGAATGCCTTCTAGGTAAAGGTGGATCATATTCAGTCCCATCATTATCAAGATTCATATTGCAAAACAAAGATTTAATAGGGGACACATCAATAACTTTTAGATCTTCATCATTATTTTCATAGCAACTAGAAGAACACGCTCTTATAAAGGCATCTTTCTTAGCACACAATCTAGCGGTTTTTTCTTTGCACTCATCAATGGAAATTCTCATGGCTTTGGGAGACTCATTGACATCATGCTTAGGTGGAATAGATCTAAGTTTCAAAGCATCAAAATCAAGAGAAATTCTATCAACGTTCCTAGCCAACTCATCAATCTTAAGCAATTTTTCTTCAATCAAAGCATTAAAGTTCTTTTGCGAAGTAGTAAATTATTTAATATTACATTAAAAATCAGAGGGCATCTTATTATAATTTCTATAAGAATTGTTGTAGGAATTACCATAATTATTAGAGGGATTACTAGGATAAGGCCTAGGATTAAAATTTCCTCTATACGCGTTGTTACCAAAATTGTTCCTACCAACAAAATTCACATTCATAGATTCATTATTATTCTCAATCAAAGTAGACAAGGGAATATCATTAGGATGAGAAGAAACACACTTATTAGCAAATAATTTCATAAGTTCATCCATCTTTCCACTCAAAACATTAATTTCTTCTATCGCATGCACCTTTTTATTAGTATATCTTTCAGTATGCCATTGAGAATAATTAACCATAATATTATCTAGGAGTTTAGTAGCTTCTCCTAAAGTGATTTCCATAAAGTGCCTGCCGCGCCCGAATCTAAAAGATTTCTAGAAGCAAAATTCAATACGGCATAAATTTTTTGTATAATCATCCGCAAATTTAAACCATGAGTAGGGCAATTACGTATCATTAGTTTCATTCTCTCCCAAGCTTGTACAACATGTTCATGATCAAGTTGTTTAAAATTCATAATATCGTTTCTAAGAGAGATGATCTTAGCGGGAGGAAAATACTTAGAGATAAAAGCATCTTTGCATTTGTTCCATGAATCAATACTATTTTTAGGCAAAGACGAAAACCAAGCTTTAGCATAATCTCTAAGCAAAAAAGGAAATAGATTCAATTTAACAATATCATTATCCACATCTTTCTTCTGTTGCATATCACACAAATCAATGAAGCTATTTAGATGGGTAGCGGAATCTTCAATAGGAAGGCCGAAAACAGATCTTTCATGACAAGATTCAGCAAAGCAGTATTAATTTCACAAGATTTAGCATCGGTAAGAGGAGCAATCAGAGTGCTAATAAAATCATTGTTGTTGGTATTGGTTAAGTCACACAATTTAGTATTATCTTGAGCCATCATGACAAGCAAGCAAACTAACACACAAGCAGACAAAAAGCTAGCGGACAAAAAGAGGCAAATAGAGAAAGAGATGGAGGATAGAGAGAGAGGGGGCGAATAAAACGGCAAGGGTGAAGTGGGGGATAGGAAAACGAGAGGCAAATGGCAAATAATGTAATGCGGGAGATAAGGGTATGTGATGGGTACTTGGTATGTTGACTTTTGCGTAGACTTCCCTGGCAACAGCGCCAGAAATCCTTCTTGCTACCTCTTGAGCACTACGTTGGTTTTCCCCGAAGAGGAAGGGATGATGCAGCAAAATAGCGTAAGTATTTCCCTCAGTTTTTGAGAACCAAGGTATCAATCCAATAGGAGGCTACACGCGAGTCCCTCGTACCTGCACAAAACAAATAAATCCTTGCAACCAACGCGAATAGGGGTTGTCAATCCCTACATGGCCACTTACGAGAGTGAGATCTAATAGATATGATAAGATACTATTTTTGGTATTTTTGTAATAAAGATGCAAAGTAAAATAAAGGCAAAGTAAAAATCAAAGGAAATAACTAAGCAGTAGGAGATTAATATGATAAATATAGACCCGGGGGCCATAGGTTTCACTAGTGGCTTCTCTCGAGAGCATAAGTATTCTACGGTGGGTGAACAAATTACTGTTGAGCAATTGACAGAATTGAGCATAGTTATGAGAATATTTAGGTATGATCATGTATATAGGCATCACGTCTGAGACAAGTAGACCGACTCCTGCCTGCATCTACTACTATTACTCCACTCATCGACCGCAATCCAGCATGCATCTAGAGTATTAAGTTAAAAACAGAGTAACGCCTTAAGCAAGATGACATGATGTAGAGGAATAAACTCATGCAATATGATGAAAACCCCATCTTGTTATCCTCGATGGCAACAATACAATACGTGCCTTTCTGCCCCTACTATCACTGGGAAAGGACACTGCAAGATTGAACCCAAAGCTAAGCACTTCTCCCATTGCAAGAAAGATCAATCTAGTAGGCCAAACCAAACTGGTAATTCGAAGAGACTTGCACAGATAACCAATCATACATAAAAGAATTCAGAGAAGATTGAAATATTATTCATAGATAGACTTGATCATAAACCCACAATTCATCGGTCTCAACAAACACACCGCAAAAAGAAGATTACATCGAATAGTTCTCCACAAGAGAGGGGGAGAACATTGTATTGAGATCCAAAAAGAGAGAAGAAGCCATCTAGCTAATAACTATGGACCCGTAGATCTGAGCTAAACTACTCACACTTCATCGGAGGGGCAATGGTGTTGATGTAGAAGCCCTCCGTGATCGATGCCCCCTCCGGCGGAGCTCCAGAATAGGCCCCAAGATGGGATCTCGTGGATACAGAAAGTTGCGGCGGTGGAATTACGTTTTTGGCTCCGTATCTGATCGTTTGGGGGTACGTAGGTATATATAGGAGGAAGGAGTACGTCGGTGGAGCAACAGGGG
>NC_041382.1:228587464-228675514 GCF_002162155.2 Triticum dicoccoides
GCCCCTACCTCATGGCCTCCTCTTTTGTGTCTTGACGTAGGGTCCAAGTCTCCTGGGTCTTGTTCATTGAGAAAATCACGTCCCCGAAAGTTTCATTCCGTTTGGACTCCGTTTGATATTCCTCTTCTTCGAAACCCTAAAATAGGCAAAAACAACAATTCTGGGCTGGGCCTCCGGTTAATAGGCTAGTCCCAAAAATAATATAAAAGTGGAAAATAAAGCCCAATAATGTCCAAAATAGTAGATAATATAGCATGGATCAATCAAAAATTATAGATACATTGGAGACATATCAATCGCCGTGATCGCCTTCTTCTTAGGAGCCATCGCGATGAAGGAGTCAATGAGTTGACTTCAAAACCGGATTTTCAGAGCCTCAGTGCCTCCTACCTGGCGCGGCAAAGATGTCGGGGCTCTGGAACGCCACCTATGGGATCCCTCAGGGAGTCCCTTCTATGGTTGGCGGGGTGTGGGGCTGCGCAAAGAGCGGGTCTAGAAGATCAACGCGGGGGGATTTTTACCCAGGTTCGGGCCGCAAACGATGCGTCAAACCCTAGTCCTGCTTTGTGTGTATTTAGTGTTCTTGAGCTCTTGAACTAGCTGCGGTGCATGCCTAGTCCAAAAAAGCCGAATCCTTCCTTGGTACGCTTCGGGCCTCCTTTCATATGTCAAAGGGGTTGCCACAGTGGCGCATAGGAGGTGGAAAGTATGTACAGTGTACAAGTCTATCGCCTAGCACCATAGGAAAAACGCATTTAATGCGCTACCGACGTGCCCTCTTGCTTTATTGGGGACAGCAATGAAGCTCATCCCGTCCGTCGCTGCCTCGCCTCACTCTGACGTGCGTCCAAGCTGACGAGGCATGCAGCGCCACGCCGACTGGCTGGCTGCTGAGCTGGTGCAGTGGCAGGGGCTTCAGGAAGATCTGCATGCCACCACGTAGGTGCTTGGCTAGTTGGCCTAGAAGCTGCATGCTGCCACGCAGGTGCATACCTAGTCCGCAGGCTGGTTGCCATGTCAGAATGGGCATGGGCCAGCGAATCTCTGGTAAGTGTAGGCCTGGCCTTGGCTCCATAGATTCCCTCAGCAAAGGTCTTGCTGGGGTCTCGTGGCCGTCCCCGGCAAGGGTCTTGCCGGGGGGGTCTTCGTCTGCCCCCGGCAAGGATCTTGCTGGGGCCTTCGTCTTCTGGTTTCTATTTAGATTCGCAGGCCTTTGGGCTTCACAAAGATCTGCATGCCACCATGCAAGGCACTCCCGAGCCTTGGTCTTGACGTTGTCGATGACGTCATAACTCTCAGGCTCAAGGGTGGTAGTCTTGCTGGTGTTGGGGAAGTTCCCCCAGCAAGGCTCTTGTCGGGGCCATGTAGGCCGCCCCGGCAAGGCTCTTGCTGGGGGAAGCCCATCTTGTCCCTTTGCTCTTTATGCTTCTGGCTTGAGTGCTGCCTCGACAGCCTTGTATCTTTCCTTCTTTTGCCCCACCAAGCCCGACTGTAGGTGCGGCTATGACTGCCCATGCACAAGTAAAGGGGTATAGAAAGGTCCCTACTTTTGTACATTGACACTCATAATAATTTTCAGTAGCATCATGAATGAATTCAATAGTATAATTATCACATAAAACATTCTTTTCATGATCCACAAGCATATAAATTTTATTACTCTCCACATAAGCAAATTTATTCTCATGAATAGTAGTGGGAGCAAACACAACAAAATAACTATCATGTGATTGAAAAATTAAAATCATGATGACAAGTTTCATGGTTATCATTATTATTTATAGCATACATGTCATCACCATAATCATCATAGATAGAAACTTTGTTCTCATAATAATGAATTGAAACCTCTTCTGAAATAGTGGATTCATCACTAAATAAAGTCATGACCTCTCCAAATCCACTTTCATCAATATAATCATCATAAATAGGAGGCATGGAATCATTATAACAAATTTGCATATCAAATATTGGGGGACTAAAAATATCGTCCTCATCAAACATAGCATCCCCAAGCTGATGGCTTTGCATATTATTAGCTTCATGGATATTCAAAGAATTAATACTAACAACATTGCAATCATGCTCATCATTTATACCAAACATTATATTGAATTCTTCTTCTATTAATTGAGCACAATTTTCCTTTCCATCATTTTCACGAAATACATTATAAAGATGAATAATATGATGCAACCTCAATTCCATTTTTTATAGTTTCCTTTTATAAACCAAACTAGTGATAAAACAAGAAATTAAAAGATTCAATTGCAAGATCTAAAGATATACCTTCAAGCACTCACCTCCCCGGCAACAACGCCAGAAAAGAGCTTGATGTCTACTATGCAACTTGTTCTTGTAGACTGGTGTTGGGCCTCCAAGCGCAGAGTTTTGTAGGACAGTAGCAATTTTCCCTCAAGTGGATGACCTAAGGTTTATCAATCCGTGGGAGGTGTAGTATGAAGATGGTCTCTCTCAAACAACCCTGCAACCAAATAATAAAAAGTCTCTTGTGTCCCCAACACACCAAATACAATGGTAATTTGTATAGGTGCACTAGTTCGGCGAAGAGATGGATATACAAGCAGAGTAATGATAGTAGATATTGATTTTTGTAGTAGGAACAATAAAAACAGCAAGGTAGCAATTGATAAAATGGAGCATAAATGGTATTGCAATGCTTGAAAATGAGGCATAAGGTCCGTACTTTCGCTAGTGCAATCTCTCAACAATGCTAATATAATTGGATCATATAATCATCCCTCAACGTGCGATGAAGAATCACTCCAAAGTTCCTATCTAGCGGAGAACATAAGAAGAAATCGTTTGTAGGGTACAAAACCACCTCGAAGCTATTCTTTCCGACCGATCTATCCAAGAGTTCATACTAAAATAACACCAAACAATTTCAGATTAATAATACTCAATCCAACACAAAGAATCTCAAAGAGTGCCCCAAGATTTCTATCAGAGAAACAAAGACAAGAATGTGCATCAACCCCTATGCATAGATTACCCCAATGCCACCTCAGGAATCTGCGAGTTGAGTGCCAAAACATACATCAAGTGAATCAATACGATACCCCATTGTCACCACAAGTATTCATATGCAAGACATATATCAAGTTCTCTCAAATCCATAAAAGTATTCAATCCAATAAAACAAAATCTCAAAGGGAAAACTCAATTCATCACAACAAGATAGAGAGGGAGAAACACCATATGATCCAACTATATTAACAAAGTCCGCTGTTGGGGATATAACTACTAGGTATGAACCGCTCAGGTGGGGCCGGGTCATACCACTGGCGACTTATCAATGAAGATGGCGGGTCATAGAAAGCCCATTGACGACCCAAGACCCAGAGGTGACTTGAGGCCCAAGAGGATGAACCGCCACATGTATAACTTGTATTGTAAGGCAAGCTTAGTTAGTCACCGAGCCGGACACGTTGTGTATGAGATGGCCGGGACTCTGTAAGCCGCCAGGCATCAACCTGTGTATATAAAGGGGTGACCCAGCGGCGGGTTAACTCAAGAAACAAACAATCAAGAGCTAGGTCAAGCGTATTTGCTCCCTGGTAATCGAAACCCTAGAAATACAACACAAAGCAGGAGTAGGCTTTTACCTTGTTGAGAGGGGCCGAACCTGGGTAAACTCTCTGTGTCATTTGTCCTGTTTAACCCCTTCAAGCTAACTAGTTGTGATGGCTCCACGACTAAGTCCTTGCGCTAGGACATCTGCCATGTCAAGTCCACGATAGTTGGCGCCCATCATGGGGCTAGCGTGCGGTGGTTTCGAGTTCTTAAAGAGAAGCTTCGCAGGGATCAAGGGATACGTCATGGGCCAGATGACCAAGAGTCGTCACAGGAAGCTCAACATCGATGACGCTGGCTGGGGCCCCGAGGCCGGCTCAATTGAGTACGGGTACCGGGTCCCCCTTTGGCGGAATCCACGTCTTCATCGACAAGATCGGCGAATCGGGCCCTGAGCTGGACACCTGCACCGACATCGTCGAGACGGCTCATCATGCACGACCCGCCAAGGTTCAAATCGCTGTAAAGAGTGCCTTTGTTGGTTTCATCCATGGCGCAAACTTTGAGGAAGGATCTGTGTCTGATGGTGAAGCGGCCATTGATGGTAGCTGGAACTACGTCGGTATTTCCCTGGAGAGGGAGGGATGATGTATCACAGCGATGGTAGGTATTTCCCTCAGTTATGAAACCAAGGTATCGAACCAGTAGGAGAACGAAGAAACACAACGTAAGCAGCACCTGCAAACAAATAACAACACCTCACAACCTGACGTGTTAAAGGGGTTGTCAATCCCTTCCGGGGTGCGGCGCCTCAAGATAGGCAAATGGACGTGAGGTAAATTGTAGTAGATTGATAGATCAAACGCCAAATAAAATGAATAAAGATAAAACACAGCAAGGTATTTTTGTATTTTTTGGTTTAATAGATCTGAATAAAAATGCAAAGGAAAAGTAGACCGCAAGGAAAATATATGAGAAAGAAGACCCGGGGGCCATAGGTTTCACTAGTGGCTTCTCTCAAGAAAAATAGAAAACGGTTGGTAAAACAATTACTGTTGGGCAATTGATAGAACTTCAAATAATTATGATGATATCCAGGAAATGATCATTACATAGGCATCACGTCCAAGATTAGTAGACCGACTCCTGCCTGCATCTACTAGTATTACTCCACACATTGACCGCTATCCAACATGCATCTAGTGTATTAAGTTCATGGAAAAATGGAGTAATGCAATAAGAACGATGACATGATGTAGACAAGATCCATTTATCTATTTGGTGGTAGATATAGAGCTCGTCTTTTCATCCTTAGTAGCAACGATACATACATGTCGGTTCCCTTTCTATCACTGGGATCAAGCACCGTAAGGTTGAACCCACTACCGGGCACCTCTTCCCATTGTAAGATAAATAGATCAAGTTGGCAAAACAAAACCCAAATATCAGAGAAGAAATATGAGGCTATAAGAGATCATGCATATAAGTTATCAAAGAAACTCAAATAACTTTCATGGATATAAAAAGATATGACTGGTCATAAACTCGAAGTTCATCAAATCCCAACAAACACATCGCAAAAGAGTTACGTCATATGGATCTCCAAGAGACCATTGTATTGAGAATTCAGCGAGAGAGAGAAAGCTATCTAGCTACTAACTACGGACCCGAAGGTCTACAAAGAACTACTCACGCATCATCGGAGAGGCACCAATGGAGGTGGTGAACCCCATCCGAGATGGTGTCTAGATTGGATCTGGTCATTCTAGACTCTGCTACGGCTGGATGAATATTTCGTCGATTCCTTTAGGGTTTTGGAATATTGTGGTATTTATAGAGCAAAGATGCAGTTCGGTGGGCACCCGAG
Organism: Triticum dicoccoides; assembly: GCF_002162155.2. Lineage (NCBI taxonomy): Eukaryota > Viridiplantae > Streptophyta > Magnoliopsida > Poales > Poaceae > Triticum > Triticum dicoccoides. The sequence continues at coordinate 228,592,869 of NC_041382.1, forward strand.
GTGGGCACAACCCACCAGGGCACGCCTGGGCCTCCTGGTGCGCCCTGGTGGGTTGTGCTCCCCTCGGGGCACCGCCCAGGTGCAACCAGGGCCCATTGCCTTCCTTCTGGCCCATAAAAAATCATCTGGAGTTTCGTGGCATTTGGACTTTGTTTGATATTGATTTTCTGCGATGTAAAAAACATGGAAAAACAACAACTAGCACTTGACACTGTGTCAATAGGTTAGTACCAAAAAATGATATAAAATGAATGTAAAAATGATTATAAAACATCCAAGATTGGTAATAAAACAGCATGGAACAATAAAAATTATAGATACGATGGAGACGTATCAGCATCCCCAAGCTTAACTCCTACTCGTCCTTGAGTAGGTAAGTGATAAAAACAGAATTTTTGATGTGGAGTGATGTTCATCAAGTCATATCATATTCTTTTCTTTATAGCATGGACATTTGGACTTTTATGTGATTCAAAGCAATAGTCCAGTTTTGACATAATAATTTAGATACTCAAGCATATCAACAAGAAACCATGTCTTTCAAAATATCAATGCTAAAATAAGTTATCCCTAGCCCATCATGCTCAAACATTGATCCATTCATGAAACACACTCGAATATTAACTACACTCAATACTTGAGCACGCTCATATTGCCTCCTAGTTGGTGCTTTTATGAGAGAAGATGGAGACTCGAATTTCAAAAAAATTTCATAAAGTAAAAGAAAGGCCCTTCGCGGAGGGAAGTAGGGATTTGTAGAGGTGCTAGAGCTCAAACCAAAAAATTAGAGATAAACACATTTTGGGAGGTGTATCCATCCCACCAGCGAAAACGACCTAGAGTTCCCAACAATTTCCATGCTAGATATGCCATAGGCCGTTCCCAAACAGAAAATAAAGTTTATTCCTTTTTCCACCATAACTTTCACTTTCCATGGCTAACCGTATCCATGGGTGCCCTCCATACCAACACTTTCCAAGGAATTTATTATTTGACAACATAAAGTAAATTCATTTTTTTTCATTTCAGGACTAGGCATCCCTAATACCTTTGCCTTACTCTCGTGCAATGACAAGTGAATAAACACTCATCTTGAGAATAAAACATCTAGCATGGAAAATATGAGCCACCCCTCACTACTCCGCGAGCGAAACAAACACACAAAAGAGAAGTTTATTTTGAAAATTAGAGATGGCACATGCAAATTTGCTTAGAATAGCAAAATAATACCGCATATAGGTACATGTAGCGGACTCATGTGGCAAAACTGGTTTAAAAGATTTTGGATGCACAAGTCACTAAAAAAATATGCATCCGTGACATTTTGGGCCGAACGAATTATTTTTGTCATACTTATGACACTTCTATGACGATAATTGGGACAAAACCCGGTATCATCATAGATGTGGTGCGGTCCTACTTCTATGACAAAAATCATGACATAAAATGGGCTTTTCGTCCTGGGCGGACCGGAGACACAGCTGCATGACTTTCTTTGGGCCGTCCATGATGGAAAAAACCATGGTAGAAGCCCGGGCGAGGAAAATACCGGGGAGTTCCCGGTTATGGTGGGTGGTCGGGGGCCGAGACATGTGCGTTTCTCTCGTACGTACATGTGTGTGTGTGTGTGCGAGGCGTTGGGTTCTAACTGAACCCGAGCAAGTCATTGCACTCTAACCGAACCCGAGCAATTGCACTACAGGCTACGCGTTACTGAACCTGAGCGATCGATCGATCCCTTGCTGCTAAAAGAACCCGAGTGATTCCTTCGCTACTGTTGCTAACTGAAGCCGATCGATGCTGCCTCTTGATGAATAGTGAGTGTTGTTGGGGTGTTTGGATGAACAGTTCCTGCTGGGGGGTTGGATGAACAGGACCCCGTGGTAGTAGAGGTCGTTGTCACTGGATGAACAGGACCCCGATCGATCGAGATGGTGGATGAACAGGACCCCGTGGAGGGATGGATGAACAGGACCCGTGGAGGGCTGGTTGAACAGTAGCTGGTGGAGGGCTGGTTGAACTGTAGCCGGTGGAGGGCTTGATGAATAGTAGCCCGTGGAGGGGTGGTTGAACAGGACCCCATGGAGAGGGCTGGTTGAACAGTAGCCGGTGGAGGAGCGCGTGGTGGAGGCTAGATGACAGGAGCCCGTGGATGAACAGTCGCAGGTGGAGGTTGGAGGAGGTCGACAGTAGAAGAACAGGAACTCGTGGAGGCTGGAGAAGGTCGACGGTGGAGATGAACAATATCTCGCCGAGTCCCGTTTTGCGGTACGCCACACCCGTCCCGATGAACAGGACCCCTGTTTCTACCGTAGGGCTCCAACACAAGTCTGTTTCCTCTGTTTTGCGGTACGCCACACCCCTCCCGATCAACAGGACCCCATTTCCACCGTAGGAGGTCAGTTTCCTCCGTTTTGCGGTATGCCAGACCCCTCCCGATGAACAGCATCCATTTCCACCGTCGCCCGTCGAACACAAGGCCATTTCCTCCGTTCTGTGGTACGCCAGGCCTCGTTTCCATCGGCTGTTCCGTCCAAGCCGGTTGGCTCCCGATAAACAGCACACGTTCCGTTGCCTCCCGATGAACACGACGCATTCCGTTGCCTCCCCATGAACACGAAGACGAGGCAATTTCTCCGTTCCGACCCAGCCACAGCCATGTACACGAGCCCTGGCCGTACGTATGCGCGAGTAGGCGTTCGAGACCCCGCCTGTATGTACGTACGTGGCCGTATTTACTTTCTTGCACCCTGGACGTTGTATGTACGTGTACATGCTACGTGTGCGCCTCTACTACGACATGTCCGCGCCTGTACTACCACACATGCGCGCCTCTACATCAACCAGTATGTACGTACACATCCGCGACCAGAATGACAACGCTATGTACGCTTCGACCGGGTGGGTCCCGACTGTCAGGCACTTCCTTGCATGCGAAGATGTAGCTGGTGGGTCCCAACAGTCAGGGGGTGAATCATTTTTTCCCATAATATGGACGCACTTCCTTGCGTGGGAAGATGTAGCTGATGGGTCCCAGCAGTCAGGGGGGAACGTTTTTTTTGCGAAATACGATGGCCCATCCGGTGGGTCCTGATGACACACAAGTATAGGGGATCTATCATAGTCCTTTCGATAAGTAAGAGTGTCGAACCCAACGAGGAGCAGAAGGAAATGATAAGCGGTTTCCAGCAAGGTATTCTCTGCAAGTACTGAAATAAGTGGTAACAAATAGTTTTGTGATAGGATAATTTGTAACGAGCAATAAGTAACAAAAGTAAATAAAGTGCAACAAGGTGGCCCAATCCTTTTTGTAGCAAAGGACAAGCCTAGAAAAACTCTTATATAGAGAAAAGCGCCCCTGAGGACACATGGGAATATCGTCAAGCTAGTTTTCATCACGTTCATATGATTCGCGTTCGATACTTTGATAATTTAGTATGTGGGTGGACCGGTGCTTGGGTACTGCCCTTACTTGGACAAGCATCCCACTTATGATTAACCTCTATTGCAAGCATCCGCACCTACAACAAAAGTTTTTAAGGTAAACCTAACCATAGTATGAAACATAAGGATCCAAATCAGCCCCTTACGAAGCAACGCATAACCTAGGGTTTAAGCTTCTGTCACTCTAGCAACCCATCATCTACTTATTACTTCCCAATGCCTTCCTCTAGGCCCAAATAATGGTGAAGTGTCATGTAGTCGACGTTCACATAACACCACTAGAGGAGAGACAACATACATCTCATCAAAATGTCGAACGAATACCAAATTCACATGACTACTAATGGCAAGACTTCTCCCATGTCCTCAGGAACAAAAGTAACTACCCACAAAGCATAAACATGTTCATAATCAGAGGGGTATTAATATGCATATAGGATCTGAACATATGATCTTCCACCAATTAAACCAACTAGCATCAACTACAAGGAGTAATTAACACTACTAGCAACCTACTAGCACCAATCCCGGACTAGGAGACAAGAATTGGATACAAGAGGTGAACTAGGGTTTTGAGAGGAGATGGTGCTGATGAAGATGTTGATGGAGATTGCCCTCTCCCGATGAGAGGAGCATTGGTGATGACGATGGCGATGATTTCCCCCTTCGGGAGGGAAGTTTCCCCGGCAGAACAGCTCCGCCACAGTCCTAGATTGGTTCCGCCAAGGTTCCGCCTCGTGGCGGCGGAGTTTCGTCCGAGAAGATGGCTTATGATTTTTCCCATCGAAAGACTTCATATAGCAGAAGATGGCCACCGGAGGGCCACCAGGGGGCCCACGAGGTAGGGGGCGCACCCAGGGGGTAGGGCGCGCCCCCACCCTCGTGGGCAGGGTGTGGCCCCCCTGGTGAATCTCTTCCGCTGAGTATTTGTTATATATTCTGAAAACATCTTCCGTGAAGTTTCAGGACTTTTGGAGCTGTGCAGAATAGGTCTCTAATATTTGCTCCTTTTCCAGCCCAGAATCCCAGCTGCCGGCATTCTCCCCCTTTATAGAAACCTTGTAAAATAAGAGAGAATAGGCATAAGTATTGTGACATAATGTGTAATAACAGCCCATAATGCAATAAATATCGATATAAAAGCATGATGCAAAATGGACGTATCAACTCCCCCAAGCTTAGACCTCGCTTGTCCTCAAGCGAAAAGCTGAAATCAAAAAATATGTCCACATGTTTAGAGATAGAGGTGTCGATAAAAGTAAAATATGGACATGAGGGCATCATGATCATTCTTAGAACAGCAATTTACATAATTCTTGTCATATGATTTCTTATGCTAGAGTAACAATTCAATCACAATTTCAAGTATGAATCGTAAACTTCATTGAAAACTAACAAACTATAATCTCAGTCATTGTAGGAATTGCAATTTATCATAACATACGAAATAGTCAATATATAAGAGCTTTTTAGCAAGTCCACATACTCAACTATCATATAGTCTTTCACAATTGCTAACACTCACGCAATACTTATGGGTATGGAGGTTTAATCGGACACAGAGAAAGATAGGGGCTTATAGTTTTGCCTCCCAACGTTTTACCTCAAGGGTAATGTCAACAATAATAGTTCATGAAAACTCACATCCAATTAGCCATATATACCAGGATCTTTCCAACATACTGTGCTTGCAAAGGATAAAATGTAAAAAGGAAGGGTGAAGATCACCATGACTCTTATGCAAGGTAGGAAGTAAAAGTAAAAGATAGGCCCTTCACAGAGGGAAGCAGAGGTTGTCATGCGCTTTTATGGTTGGATGCACAAAATCTTAGTGCGAAAGAACGTCACTTTATATTGCCACTTGTGATATGGACCTTTATTATGCCCTCTTTCGCTTTTATTTCTTCCATATCACACAATCGTATAAAGCTTATTTCTCCCACACTAATAAGTCATACATATTTAGAGAGCAATTTTTATTGTTTGCACCGATGACAACTTACTTAGAGGATCTTACTCAATCTAGAGGTATGTATGGTGGACTCTGATGGCAAAACTGGTTTAAGGGTATTTGGAAGCACAAGTAGTATCTCTATTTGGTGCGATGAATTTGGCTAGCACGAGGGGGAAAGGCAAGCTCAACCATGTTGGATGATCCATGACAATATAATTTATCTCAGATGTAAGAAAACATAACCCATTACGTTGTCTTCCTTGTCCAACGTCAACTCTTTTAGCATGTCATATTTTTATGAGTGCTCACAATCATAAAAGATGTCCAAGATAGTATATCTATATGTGAAGACTCTTTATTTATTACTTCCTATTAATTGCAACAATGACCAAAACTATGTTTGTGAACCCTCAACAACTTTTATTCATCATACTTTTTCTATGTGAGCTCATTACTCTCCATAAGACTCACATGATCTCTTTGTTTCTTTTTATTTCTTTCTCTTTTCTTTTATTCACTTAAGATCATGAAAAAATAATCAAGCCCTTGACTCAACACTAATCTTTATTATATAGCTCACGGACTCGATTACATAGAAGGATTATAAAGCAAAACTCACAACTAGATCATACTAAGAACTTTTATTCTACTAGATCAAGATATTACCAAAAGGATCGAACTAAGGAAAACGATAAAGATAAAAGTGACGGTGATACGATACCGGGGCACTCCCCCAAGCTTGGCAGTTGCCAAGTGGAGTGACCATACCAGATACTCAATTCTTATTTGTTGGTGGAGACGGTGGTGATTTTGTTGATGGCATAGGCTTGTCGTCCTTCTTCCAAGGAATAGGCTCACCATCATAGAAGGATGCCCGAGTCTCCGAGATCCTCAAATCTGCAGCCAAACTCATCCTTTTGAATCTATATTCATACTCATAGTTTTGGTTTTGCAGGTCATAGGTTTGAGCTTGAAGGTGCTCGATTTTCTTGTGAAGCTTGAAGATAGTCTCCCCGATGTTGTCGGCATCCAACTTGTGTTTGTTGGTGAACTCTGCGATCATTATGTGGTTGGAGTTGAGTCCACGCTCCACCATCCCCTGACACTTGAAAACTTGTTGCTCCATTGCTTCGAGCCTCGTCTCCACGCTTCTGGTCCCCTTCGTTCCTGATACGTCTCCAACGTATCTACTTTTCCAAACACTTTTGCCCTTGTTTTGGACTCTAACTTGCATGATTTGAATGGAACTAACCCGAACTGACGCTGTCTTCAGCAGAATTACCATGGTGTTATTTATGTGCAGGAACAAACGTTCTCGGAATGACCTGAAACTTCACGAAGCAACTTTTCAGAAAATATGAAAAATACCTGCAAAAGATGAAGGCCAGGGGGCCACCACCTCTCCACGAGGGTGGGGGGCGCGCCTGCCCCCCTAGGGCGCGCCCCCTACCTCGTGGGCCCCATGTTGCCTCTTCGACTCCAACTCCAACTCCATATATTGAGTTTTGGGGAAAAATCAGAGAGAAGAAATCATCATGTTTTACGATACGGAGCCGCTGCCAAGCCCTAAAACCTCTCGGGAGGGCTAATCTGGAGTCCATTCGGGGCTTCGGAGAGGGGAATCCGTCGCCATCGTCATCATCAACCATCCTCCATCACCAATTTCATGATGCTCACCGCGGTGCATGAGTAATTCCATCATAGGCTTGTTGGATGGTGATGGGTTGGATGGGATCTATCATGTAATCGAGTTAGTTTTGTTAGGGTTTGATCCCTAGTGTCCACTATGTTCTGAGATTGATGCTGCTGTGACTTTTCTATGCTTAATGCTTGTCACTGGGGCCCGAGTGCCATGATTTCAGATCTGAACCTATTATGTTTTCATCAATATATGAGTGTTCTTGATCCTATCTTACAAGTCTATAGTCACCTATTATGTGTTATGATCCATTAACCCCGAAGTGACAATAATCGGGATAGTTACCGGTGATGACCGTAGTTTGAGGAGTTCATGTATTCACTGTGTTTTAATGCTTTGTTCCGGTACTCTATTAAAAGGAGGCCTTAATATCCCTTAGTTTCCGTAAGGACCCCGCTCCCACGGGAGGGTAGGACAAAAGATGTTATGCAAGTTCTTTTCCATAAGCACGTATGACTATATTCGGAATACATGCCTACATTACATTGACGAACTGGAGCTAGTTCTGTGTCACCCTAGGTTATGACTGTTACATGATGAACATCATCCGGCATAATTCTCCATCACCGATCCATTGCCTACGAGCTTTCCACATATTTTTCTTCGCTTTTTTACTTTTCCGTTGCTATTGCTATCATCACTACAAAATACCAAAAACATTACTTTTACTACTGTTACCTTTTGCTACCGTTACCACTACTATCACATTACTTTGCTACTAAATACTTTGCTTCAGATACTAAGTTTCTAGGTGTGGTTGAATTGACAACTCAGCTGCTAATACTTGAGAATATTCTTTGGCTCCCCTTGTGTCGAATCAATAAATTTGGGTTCAATACTCTACCCTCGAAAACTGTTGTGATCCCCTATACTTGTGGGTTATCAAGACTATTTTCTGGCGCCGTTGCCGGGGAGCATAGCTCTATTCTTTGAGTCACTTGGGATATATATCTGCTTATCATTATGAAGAACTTGAGAGATCCAAAAACCAAGATCTATCCCTCAACTACGAGGGGAGGTAAGGAACTGCCATCTGGCTCTGCGCTTGATTCACCTTCTGTTTTGAGTAAGCTTGCGACACCTACACCTGCTTCTGCTATTCGTTCTGATATGTCGCATGTTATTGATGATGCCACTTCTGTTATGCATGATACTTATGATGAAACTACCTCTATGCCTGATATTACTATGCCACATAGTGATTTTCTTGATGAACAACTTTCTAGAGGTAGAGAAAATGAAAATATTGAATCTGATGATACTGATGAGAGTGATGATGAAGAATCACTTGTTATTTTAAGGGTTATTTTTTTGATCAAGAAGCTTCTTTAGCTATTTTAGCTTGCAAAAATAGAAATGAGCTCAAAAGGTTATTAGCTAAATGGAGTAAGCAATCTCTAAATGCTAGAATGAAACCTGACCCTGCTTTTGCTACTTCACCTATCTTTGTTACTGATAAGGATTATGAATTCTCTGTTGATCCTGATATAATTACTTTGGTTGAATCTGATCCTTATCATGGTTATGAATCTGAAACTTTTGTGGCACATCTTACTAAATTGAATGATATAGCTACCGTGCTTACTAAAGATGAGAGAACTCATTACTTTTACATCCTTAAAATATTTCCGTTCTCATTAAAGGGTGATGCTAAGATATGGTTTAATTCTCATAATCATGGTTGTGTGCATAGTCCCTAGGATATGATTTATTACTTCTCTGCTAAATATTTCCCTGCTCAAATGAAACAAGCTTCCTTAAGGGATATATATAATTTTGTGCAAATTGAAGAAGAGAGTATCCCACAAGCTTGGGGGAGGCTTCTCCAATTACTTAATGCTTTGCCTGATCATCCTCTTAAGAAAAATGAAATACTTGATATCTTTTATAATGGACTAACGATGCCTCCAGAGATTACCTGGATAGTTGTGCTGGTTCTATTTTCAGGGAAAGAACACCGGATGAGGCTGAAATTCTTTTGAATAATATGTTGACAAATGAAAATAATTGGACACATCCGGAGCCAATTCCTGAGCCTATTCCTAAACCAACTCTGAAGAAGAGGGGTATTCTATTTCTCAGTCCTGAAGATATGCAAGAGGCAAAGAAATCTATGAAAGAAAAAGGTATTAAAGCTGAAGATGTTAAGAATTTACCTCCTATTGAAGAAATACATGGTCTTAATTTACCGCCTATTGAAGGAACATATAATCTTAATCCATTACTATTGAAGAAACTCATGGTCTTGATAACCCGACATAGGTAGTAAAGGTAAATTCTCTCTATAGATATGATAAAGCTGAAATCCCATTTACTAAATTTGCTAGCCCATGCTTAGATGAGTTTGATAAATTTATGGCTAAGCAAGAAGATTTTAATGCTTATTTTGGTGGACAATTGAAATACAATTCAAATATGCTTGAACACTTGGGTGATTATATGGCTAATGTCAATGGTGAACTTAAACTTATTAGTAAACATGCTTCCATGGTTACCACTCAAGTAGAACAAGTACTTAAAGCTCAAAATGATTTGCTCAATGAATTGAATAGTAAGAATAATGATAATGCTGTTAGAGTGGCTACTAGAACTAGTAGAATGACTCACGAAGCTTTGTATCCTGAAGGCCACCCTAAGAGAATTGAGAAAGATTCTCAGAGAAATAATATAGATGTACCTAGTTCTTCTAAAAAGAAGAAAAAGAAAAATGATATGACTTTGCATGCTTCTAGTGAACCTATTACTGAAACACCTGAGAATCCTAATGATATTTCTATTTCTGATGCTGAAACTCAATCTGGTAATGAACCTGAAACTGGTAATAATGTTAATGATAATGTTCATAATGATGCTCAACCTAGTAATGATAATGACATAGAAATTGAACCTGCTTTTGATCTTGATAACCCACAATCAAAGAATCAATGTTATGATAAGAAAGACTTTGTTGCTAGGAAACATGGTAAAGGAAGAGAGCCTTGGGTTCAGAAACTCATGCCTTTTCCTCCCAAACCATCCAAGAAAAAGGATGATGAGGATTTTGAGCGCTTTGCTGAAATGATTAGACCTATCTTTTTGTGTATGCGGTTAACTGACATGCTCAAAACCAATCCTTATGCTAAGTACAAGAAAGATATTATTAAAAATAAAAGAAAGATACCGGAAGCTGAAATTTCAACCATGCTTGCTAATTATACTTTTAAGGGTGGAATACCAAAGAAACTTGGAGATCCAGGAGTACCCACTATACCATGCTCTATTAAAAGAAACTATGTTAAAACTGCTTTATGTGATCTTGGAGCCGGTGTTAGTGTTATGCCTCTCTCTTTATATCGTAGACTTGATTTGAATAAGTTGACACCTACTGAAATATCTTTGCAAATGGCTAATAAATCAACTGCTATACCTGTCGGTATTTGTGAGGATGTGCCCGTTGTAGTTGCAGACGTTACTATTTTAACGGACATTGTTATTCTTGATATTCCCGAGGACGATAGTATGTCTATTATTCTTGGAAGACCCTTTTTGAATACTGCAGGGGCTGTTATTGATTGCACTAAAGGCAATGTCACTTTTCATGTTAATGGTAATGAGCATACGGTACACTTTCCAAGGAAACAACCTCAAGTTTATAGTATCAACTCTATTGGAAAAATGCCATCAATTATATTTGGAGGATTTGAATTTCCTCTTCCTACTGTCAAGAAGAAATATGATATTCTTATTATTGGGGATGTGCATATCCCCGTTGAGGTAACATAGTGTTATTCGAAATTTCTCCGGTTCCATGTTATTCGGAATGAGTTCGTTAACAAGACTTGATCAACCTTGTTAGTGGATTCCTTTTGATGATCATGAGATGGATGAAACTAGAAGGCACAACCTTTTGTACCCCACTTTTACTTTCTGTTATTTATATTAAATAAAATAAAAATAAATACTTTTCTATCTGTTATATGATTATCCGTTCATTATAAAAATACCTTGAAAATAAAAGTTCTCCAAATGCCCTGAAATTTAAATATGATTTTTTTCTGGAATATTTGAGAATATTTGGCACCGAGAACACAACAAAGGGGGTCAACCACCTGCCCACGAGGGTGGAGGGCGTGCCCTACCCCCCTGGGCGCGCCCCCCTGCCTCGTGGGCCCACGGTGGCCCTCCTCCACTTATCCTTTCACCCATACACTCCTTCTTCCTCCCCAAACACGAATATCCAGCTCAAGCACGAGTTCTAGCTCACTTTGCTGCCATTTTCGATCTCCTTGCTCAAAGCACCTCTCATAAAACTGCTTGGGGAGATTGTTCCTTGGTATGTGACTCCTCCATTGGTCCAATTAGTTTTTGTTCTAGTGCTTTATTCAGTGCAAATTTTTGCTGCTTAGGTGACCCTGTTCTTGAGCTTGCATGTCAAATTTATATGGTTCCAAGTAGTTTTGATGCATGATATAGGCTCTAGGCACTTGTAGGAGTAGTTGCTATCAATATTATTGAGTTTGGTTTACTTTTATTTTTGAAGTTACTAAAATTTTCAGAATTTTTCAGAAAATGACGAGGAGACTTTTGAGGGGCTCATCGAGCCAAAGCTCGAAGGAAAAGGCACCAAAGCCTAAGTATAATCTTCCTCGCACCGCGGAGGTTCGGGCGTGTGAATGGCCTTCCGATGATTTCTTGAGAGCAGCAGGTATTTATGAAGATTTTCATGAATTGGCTAAGAATGCAGGCCTCACCGCTTTCCTCCACGACCAATGCGATCAGTATCTCTTACTCACAAATACCTTTGTGCAAAACTTTCATTTCCATTCTAGAAGCTCACCACCTATGGTGGAGTTTCATTTATATGATGAGCATAAGGAGATGTCACTCTATGATTTTTGTTGGGTTTGTTTAGTCCCTTTTGAGGGAAAGATAGAAGAATCACATCGCGATGATGTGGAGGGGTTTATTGATACTATCACTATAGGGGAAACAAGGAAGGTTTCTGATGCACGAATCACTAGCATACATTTTCCTTTTTTACGTTGTTTTGCATTATTTGCTAGTAGTTGCTTAATTGGTCGCGGAAACTGTGGAAACCTTAGTATCCCTGATATTATTATTTTGCTCCACGGTTTATATGGTGATAACTCTGTTAGTATGGGCGGCACTATTGCCAAACAGTTAAGTCTGAACTGTACAAAGGGGCCCATCTTTGGAGGCATCTATGATTCACGCCTAGCTGCACATTTTAACATACCTATTAGGCATTATGAGAAGGAAGAAAAAGTGCTGCCTCGTGTTTATCTAGATTATATAAGTATGGTGGCACATGATTTTATTGTTAAGAATAGGGAAGGCGAGCTTAAATATTAATTGTTCTTTAATAAACATCATCCTGAGACTATTACCCTGCCTGCTCCTTTGTTTGATTTATCTGTAGGCACGTACCTTGTTCCGTTGAAGACTATTCACGCCTACCGGAACCCTACACCAGCCGTGGAGCCAGAGCCGGAAACACAAGTTGATCCTTCACGACAGTCTAATTACCAGTGGGATCCGGAGATGATTGTCAGCCAGTGGCAAGTGGAGTCTTCCTCTTCTTCTTCTTAGTACGACCCCAACTATTATTATGGATATCCGCCAGGCCAGCCGTGGCCATAGACCAACTTAGGCCAAAAGCCTAAGCTTGGGGGAGTACGTATTTCCCACCGACATTACATTTATGTTCACAAACTCATTGCTAGATGTCGGTGCTCATACTTTTTCATTGTATCATCCATGCTAGTTTAATTTACTTTTTATGCTTTCTTCTTGTGTGTTTAATAAACCTTAAGAAAAAACCAAAAAATTAGTTGTAACTTTTAGTTAGTTTAATTTCCATGCTTGTAGTAGTAATTAAAAACAAAACCCAAAAATATTTCATGTTCTTCTTTTGCTTGTTGGGAGCTTTCCCGTGTAAATAGTTTTATTTCTTTTCTTTACTTTGGGGGTCGACAGGAGAAGACCATAATTAAATAGTCGAAGTGGCTCTTATATGCATTATTGTTTATCTGAAAAAAGAGCCCATATTGCCTTGTCTTCTCCTATTTATTGAATGCCTGCAGATTCCAGCTTAGTCCAATGCACGTGCACTATTATTATTATTCACATCATTCGATCGTGCAAGTGAAAGCCAATTATGACGATATATGATGGACTGGCTGAGTTGAGAAAAGCTGCTATGAACTCGACCTCTTTTGTTTTTGTAAATATGATTATTTCATCGTTCCTGATTCAGCCTATTATGAATAAACATGTTTGCAGTGACAATTAGAGATCATAGTTTCTTGTGCCATACTTGATTAGTTATGAGTTATAATGGTTTACCTTGCGTGCCAACATGCTATTGAGATAGTTATGATGTGGTATGATAGGGTGGTATACTCCTATGAATGATTTAAGTGGCTTGACTTGGCGCATGTTCACGCATGTAGTTGAAACAAAATCAACATAGCCTTCACGATATTTATGTTCATGGTGGATTATATCCTACTCATGCTTTCATTCGGTGTTGATTAATTTTAATGCATGTTCATGACTGTTGTCGCTCTCTAGCTGGTCGCTTCCTAGTATTTTGCTAGCCTTCACCTATACTAAGCAGGAATACTAATTGTGCACCCAACTCCATAAACCCCAAAGTTATTCCATATGAGTCCACCATACCTACCTATATGCGGTATCTACCTGTCGTTCCAAGTAAATTTGTATGTGCCAAACTCTAAACCTTCAAATAAATATCTTGTTTTGTATGCTCGAATAGCTCACGTATCAACTATGGCTGTCCGTATCTTCCATGTTAGGCGGGTTATTCTCAAGAGGAGTGGACTCCACTCCTCACTCACGAGAAAGTGGCTGGTCACCGGGATGCCCAGTCCCATGCTTTATGCAAACTAAATCAAAATAATTGCAAACAAACTTCCCCTGGGACTCTTGTTAGTTGGAGGCACTAGTTGTTTCGAGCAAGCCATGGATTGATGCCTGTCGGTGGAAGGGGGAGTATAAACTTTACCATTCTGTTTGGGAACCGCCTATAATGTGTGTAGCATGGAAGATATCGCCATCTCTTGGTTGTTATGTTGACAATGAAAGTATACCGTATTATTCACCTCTGTTTCAAAACCGAGCTATGGCACCTCTACAAATCCCTGCTTCCCTCTGCGAAGGGCCTATCTATTTACTTTTATGCTGAGTCATCATCCTCCTATTAAAAAGCACCAGTTGGAGAGCACCTCTGTCATTTGCATTCATTATTGTTAATTAACATTGAGTATGACTTGACTAGATCTCTTTTACCATGAATTACAATGTCTAGTCAGTCCTTGGTCTTTAAAGGTGCTCTGCATTTATGTTTTGTGGTCTCAGAAAGGGCTAGGGAGATACCATCTTGTTATATCATATTATGATTGTTTTGAGAAAGTGTTGTCATCCGAGATTTATTATTATGGCTCGCTAGTTCATTATGCTATTGATATAAGTAAACTTGAGACCTATGCTTTATTGCAAATGTGGTTAGTTATAATCTTTGCTGAAAACTTGAATGCTGGCTTTACATATTTACAACAACAAGAGCAAATAGAGTTTGTAAAAGTTTTTCTTTATCACTTTCAGTTTGTCAACTGAATTGCTTGAGGACAAGCAAAGGTTTAAGATTGGGGGAGTTGATACGTCTCCAACGTATCTACTTTTCCAAACACTTTTGCCCTTGTTTTGGACTCTAACTTTCATGATTTGAATGGAACTAATACGGACTGACGCTGTTTTCAGCAAAATTACCATGGTGTTATTTATCTGCAGGAACAAACATTCTCGGAATGACCTGAAACTTCACGGAGCAACTTTCAGAAAATATGAAAAATACTTGCAAAAGATGAAGGCCAGGGGGCCCACCACCTCTTCACAAGGGTGGGGGCACGCCTGCCCCCCTAGGGCGCACCCCCCTACCTGGTGGGCCACATGTTGCCTCTCCGACTACAACTCCAACTCCATATATTGAGTTTCGAGGAGAAAAAAATCAAAGAGAAGAAATCATCACGTTTTACGATACGTAGCCACCGCCAAGCCCTAAAACCTCTCAGGAGGGTTGATCTGGAGTCCGTTCAGGGCTCCGGAGAGGGGAATCCGTCGCCATCGTCATCACCAACCATCCTCCATCAACAATTTCATGATGCTCACTGCCGTGCGTGAGTAATTCCATCGTAGGCTTGCTGGACGGTGATGGGTTTGATGGTATCTATCATATAATCGAGTTAGTTTTGTTAGGGTTTGATCCCTAGTGTCCACTATGTTCTGAGATTGATGTTGCTATGACTTTGCTATGCTAAATGCTTGTCACTAGGGCCCAAGTGCCATGATTTCAGATCTGAACCTATTATGTTTTCATCAATATATGAGTGTTCTTGATCCTATCTTGCAAGTCTATAGTCACCTATTATGTGTTATGATCCGTTAACCCCGAAGTGACAATAATCGGGATACTTAACGGTGATGACCGTAGTTTGAGTATTTCATGTATTCACTATGTGTTAATGCTTTGTTCCGGTACTCTATTAAAAGGAGGCCTTAATATCCCTTAGTTTTTGTAAGGACCCCGCTGCCACGGGAGGGTAGGACAAAATATGTTATGCAAGTTCTTTTCCATAAGCACGTATGACTATATTCCGAATGCATGCCTACATTACATTGACGAACTGGAGCTAGTTCTGTGTCACCCTAGGTTATGACTGTTACATGATGAACTGCATCCGACATAATTCTCCATCACCGATCCATTGCCTACGAGCTTTCCACATATTGTTCTTCGCTTATTTACTTTTCCATTGCTATTGCTATCATCACTACAAAAATACCAAAAACATTACTTTTACTACTGTTACCTTTTGCTACCGTTACCACTACTATCATATTACTTTGCTACTAAATACTTTGCTGCAGATACTAAGTTTCCAGGTGTGGTTGAATTGACAACTCAGCTGCTAATACTTGAGAATATTCTTTGGCTCCCCTTGTGTCAAATCGATAAATTTGGGTTGAATACTCTACCCTCGAAAACTGTTGCGACACCCTATACTTGTGGGTTATGAGTCCCTCAGCATCACGGATATGCAACAACCCATCACGCATCTCAATTGTCAGTGTCAAAACCGGCGGATCTCAGGTAGGGGGTCCCGAACTGTGCATCTAAGTTGGATGGTAACATGAGGCAGGGGACACGATGTTTACCCAGGTTCAGGCCCTCTTGATGGAGGTAATACCCTACGTCCTGCTTTATTGTTCTTGATGATATGAGTATTACAAGAGTTGATCTACCACGAGATCTAAGAGGCTAAACCCTAGAAGCTAGCCTATGGTATGATTGTATGTTGTCCTACGGACTAAAACCCTCCGGTTTATATAGACACCGGAGGGGGCTAGGGTTACACAAGGTCGGTTACAAAGGAGGAGATATACTTATCCGTATTCCCTAGCTTCCCTTCCACGCCAAGTAGAGTCCCATCCGGACACGGGACGAAGTCTTCAATCTCGTATCTTGATAGTCCAACAGTCCGGCCAAAGGATATAGTCCGGCTATCCGGAGAACCCCTAATCCAGGACTCCCTCAGTAGCCCCTGAACCAGGCTTTAATGACGATGAGTCCGGCACGTAGTATTGTCTTCGGCATTGCAAGGCGGGTTCTTCTTCAAATCTTGAATATCTGTTAAGTAGTGTCCGGCTCCCATAAATGTTGGACTTCTTGGCTTCTGTGCCCAATAAGGGCCATCTTCCACGTGTCGAGCGAATGCGAGGAGCCAGGGCATTTTTACATTCACCCCCTAGCAAGGTAAATAAACTATCTATTAATGGGATTGGGATTCTTAGATCCAATCCACACCATCCTCCCTCAGCGAGAATCCATCGAGCGCCCTCGGAAAAAATCCATTCCATCATGGCCGACCACCGCAACTCCTCCTCCCGCCCCCTTAGCCCTAGGCCTGGTGATTGGGAGAGGTGTTCCGTCCCACACAGTCATTTAGTAGAGCTGCAGAACCAGGGATTTCTCCCTCCTGCGTATATGGTCCCCTCCGAGCCGGGCTCGCCACCTATAATGGCGGGGAGAAAGCAGAGAGCTTCCCCAGCCCCTCTAAGGGGGAACGGGTGTGCCTTGTCCCTTACTTACTAAGGGGACTCAGATTTCAGACCCTGTTCGGCAGGGTCTTCCTGAGTTCAACGATGCCCATCTGAAGAAACGCCGAAGCTGGCGCCCACTGAGCCCCTAGGAGGAAGACAACAGAGAAGTCCTTTACCTGATGAACCAGATTAAAGCGCTGGCTCAATCAGGTTTGACAATAATCGAGGTTATGTCAATATGCATAATGCGGGGAGTGCAGCCACTTCAATATCAAGGGCACCCCCTGTGGTGTTTTAATGGGGAAGATGATGCCACCCATTGCAGGCGTAAGGGACCGGACTTCGTTGCTACTTTAGCAAAAATTCTGTCCGATTTGTTCAAGGGAGAGGAAGAGGAGTTCATCTGTATCAAGCCACGGGATGGATTCTCCATGTACAACCCTCCAAGCTGGGTGAGTTATACCTTCTTATTCCCACTCTTCCCGCATTCTTCGTCGTAGGTACTCACCTTGCCATTTTACGGCAGGAACTGTGAAAAGCTGTAAGGCAGGTCAACAATCCATCTCCACAACCAGAGGACCCTGGCCAGGCCCTCGGTCCCGGACTCGAAGAGGATCCGGACATACTCGTGGAGCTGATAGACAGGAAATTCTATCAATTGAGTTGCGATGACGCCATGGTGGCCATAACAGCCGACTATCCTGGACTTCTCCCTGCGTCGCGCGTAAGAAAAACCAAAATCCCAACTCCAAAAGTAGGATCCCCTTTTAGACACTTCACCTATCGTACACATATGGTGTTTTACAGGGAAGGCATTCGGGACGCCGTGCCGAACCCGCAGCAACTCGCCAACAAGAGGCACCGAAGCCGGGTAGGCCAAAAAGGAAGGCGGTCAGGACGGAGACGCCGACACAGAGGTATGACACAAAAACCTCGCTCTGTGGTTGTCGTCTTTCTCAAAATATAATGACGTCCATGTTTCTTCAATAGAAAAAACGCTCGCCGGACTATATCCAGAGAGGCTGCCGATCACGCCTCCACCAGTCGGGCTCCAGGGCCGGACATAGAGGCGGAAGCCAACATGGGGCAGACGGCGGATGCTCCTCCTACAGAGGATGCGGATGGACTATCCGCTACAAATTCAGAAGTGGAGAGCGCCATGAATCACAGGCGTCGCCGGGCCGTACTCCATGATGCTTGTTTCCCGCTAGAGGCATTTGATGCCTTCAATTCCGGAGACGCGTACATCCATGCTGCTCAAAATGGTCTAGCCAGAGCCACAGACCAGTATGTAAGGGATATATGGGTACGCAAACCTGACGATTATATGTATCAGTATCCCCTGAGACTTGAAACAGTTGACACAACTGATTTGAGGATCATTATTTGTGCAGGTTCTTACAGAGGAGAATTCCCAATTGTCTCAAGAGCTGGACGGGTGCAAGGCCCAGCTAGAAGCCGCTGTTGCCGCATTGAAGGAGTCCAAAAAGGGTCCCCATGGTAACACTTTTGTCTATTGCAAAGAATATGAGTACCAGGTAGTATGCGGCATGTATGCACACCTAACAATAGATGTTGCAGGTGGCCTCGGAGTGAATCCGGAGGCCATGGAGGCGGATATGGCACGTGATGATCGACAGCGAAATGCTGGCGAGCGCGTGCTGACATGAGTCAGGCAGGAGAAAAATGATCTCCAAGACGCCAATATCCGGCTGGGCATGGAACTGAAGGATGTCCGAGCCTAGCTTGCGGACTCCGCGAAGGAGAATAAACGGCTTCGGCGTGGCATTTTTAGTAAGTGCTTGAACGAAATTTTTAAAGGAGTTCGGCGAAGAAGCCTGCTAACAACGTTTTGTCTGCAGGTATGCTGACGGGTCGTCCCGCGGAGGAGATGCCCGGGTCTTCGGCTGATCTTCTACCAGAGCTCTCACAACTGCACGAACAAGTTCGGCAGGTGATGCAGGGTATTGCCCAAGCCTTGTGGCCATCCGCGTCCCCGCCAAGAGGCATGGGGGAGCTTATAGAGAAGCTCAAGGGAGCGCGGTGGCGCTTCCGATTATGGAATATATCAGCCTGCCGACAAGGTGCAAGGGAGGCCTGGGCTATGGTGAAGACACGATATACCAAGGCGGACACAAACCACATAGCCGAGGTCGGACCTGTGGGGCCCGATGGGAAAGAGATCCCTGTCAGTTTAGTGTATAACCAAGTAGAATTAGCCGCAAAGTATTCCCAACAGGATTGTAGGCTAGACAGCCTATTGGATGGTATAGAGGAAGAATTTAATCAGTCTTAGTGACTGTGTACTTCAAGTGACATATGTCATGTCCCTAGCCGGATTGTAAATCATTTGTCATGGCGAACCTTTTCGCTTTGACCTCTGGACCCGATAGTCCGGAGTGTATCCGAATACCCACTCGGTTATGTAAAAACCGGGGTATGCATGGAAACCAGGCTTAGGGGTCATAAGTGCTTGAACAGACAAGTATCCAACTAGCTATGTTATATTACATGGATAGTAAGAAACATCTTCCAGGGAGAATAGTTCCGTTAAGGGTTCCTTTCCCTAGGTACGCATGCCCTAATGTGCATGTCCGAACTGCAAGACGTAGGCTAAAAACATCTGGGGGCGTGTAGTAAATTAAATGAAAGTCGTCTTTTATTCACCAACCGAATATTCCCTTAAGAACGCGAGCTTTCGGCTTCACCCAGTCTGAGGTACACGTCCGGCTGACCCGGCAGTAACAATCGCAGAGGTGCTCCCCTTATGCCCTAGCCAAATTAACGGGAACGTAGGGCATAAATTCAAGAGCCAGGCAACCCAGTTTGGCCAAAACTTAAGTCATATCGATGCATATAATGGCGAAAAAGGTACATGCGGAAGAATAACACATGTGCGGGGCATAAAGCCCGGAAAGATAATTAGATTAAGCTTCTGTGTAAGAAGCCCCCAGGTATATTGAGCGCGGCTAGCGCGTCAAGATTGTGTAACCAAGACACAGGTTGAGCCCTTTAGGGCCTTGAAGAGAAAAAAGAGAAAGAATGAGAGGAAAAAACAGATGTGCGAAAAATTGATGGAGGTAAGGAGACGAACATAGAGTCCGACGCTTGGCGTAGAATCTTCGGCGTCTGGCTGCGTTCCATGGGTTTGGCTCGAGTCTGTTATCCGATGCATCCTGCAGACGGTACGCTCCGCCGATCAGAACCTGGTCGATAATGAAGGGACCTTCCCATTTGGGCTTGAGCTTGTTCTTTTTCTTCTCTGGCAGGCGTAGAACTAGTTCACCAATGTTATAGGTTTTGGCCCGCACTTCTCTGCTTTGATACCATCGAGCCTGTTGCTGATAGAATGTGGAACGGGCTTTTGCCACGTCGCGCTCCTCCTCCAGGGCATCCAAGCTGTCCTGCCTATCGAGCTCGGCCTCTCTTTCTTCGTACATGCACACTCGAGGTGAGTCATGAATTATGTCGCAAGGCAGCACCGCCTCAGTGTCGTACACCATAAAAAACGGTGAGTATCCGGTAGTGCGATTCGGCGTGGTCCGCAGCCCCCATAGTACGGAGTCGAGCTCCTCTACCCAATGTGTGTCTGATTCCTTTAAGGACCGCACTAATCTGGGTTTAATGCCGCTCATGATAAGACCATTCGCTCGTTCGACTTGACCATTAGTTTGCGGATGATAGACAGAAGCATAATCGAGCTTGATGCCCATGTTGCTGCACCAAAGTTTCACCTCGTCGGCTGTAAAGTTCGTGCCATTGTCAGTGATGATGATGTGGGGGACGCCATAACATTGTACAACCCCGGACATGAAGTCTATAACCGGTCCGGACTCAGCCGTTTTGATAGGTTTGGCTTCTATCCATTTGGTGAATTTATCCACCATGACTAGTAAGTATTTTTTATTATGGGTTCCCCCTTTGAGGGGTCCGACCATATCAAGCCCCCAGACCGCAACGGGCCAAGTAATGGGCATTGTTTGGAGGGCGGTAGGTGGCATGTGGCTTTGGTTTGCAAAAAGCTGGCAACCAACACAATGTTGGACCAGATGCTATGCATCTGCCCGGGCCGTCGGCCAATAAAAACCTGTATGGAAGGCCTTGCTTACAAGGGCCCGGGCTGCGGCGTGGTGACTGCCGAGTCCGGCGTGGATTTCTGCCAAAAGCTTCCGCCCTTCCTCTTCGGAGATGCGCCTTTGAAGGACTCCGGTTGTGCTTTTCTTATAAAGCTCTCCCTCGTGGACCTTGTAGGATTTAGATCGCCGCACTATGCAGCGTGCCTCATTTTGGTCCTCGGATAGTTCCTGCCTAGTTAGGTAGGCCAAGAATGGTTCTGTCCACGGGGCGATGACGGCCATTATCACATGGGCTGAAGGTGTTATTTCGGTGGCAGAGCCTCCGATTGTGTCAGAGTGTTTGGTATCTGGGGTTGTGGCCGGGTCCGGACTATTTTTGCCGGTGTCCCCTTCCCATACCATGGATGGTTTAAATAGTCTTTCCAGGAAGATGTTCGGTGGGACAGGGTCACGTTTAGCGCCGATACAGGCGAGGATGTTCGCCGCCTGGTTGTTTTCCTGAGCCACATGGTGGAATTCAAGCCCCTCGAACTGAGCTGACATTTTGACGACGGTGTTGCGATATGCCGCCATTTTCGGATCCTTGGCGTCGAAGTCTCCATTTATTTGGGATATTGCAAGGTTCGAGTCCCCACGCACCTCTAGGCGTTGGATGCCCATGGAGATTGCCATCAGGAGACCGTGTAATAGGGCCTCATATTCGGCTGCGTTATTGGAGTCTGTGTATAGTATTTGGAGTACGTATTGCACTGTATCTCCGGTGGGGGACGTCAGAACGACGCCAGCCCCTAGACCAGCTAGCATTTTAGAGCCGTCGAAGTGCATGATCCAATTGGAGTATGCACCGTACTCTTTAGGGAGTTCGGCTTCCATCCATTCGGCGACGAAATCGGCCAATACTTGCAACTTAATGGCTCGCCGTGGTTTGTATGTTATGTCGAACGGGAGGAGCTAGATGGCCCATTTGGCAATCCGGCCCGTGGCATCGCGGTTGTTTATTATGTCATTGAGTGGTACTTCGAAGACCACCGTGATTGAACACTCTTGAAAGTAGTGTCATAATTTCCGGGATGCCATGAATACCGTGTATGCTATCTTTTGATAATGTGGGTACCGTGATTTGCATGGAGTGAGGACGGTGGATACATAATATACCAGCTTTTGAAGTGGGAATTTATGTCCGTCCATCTCTCGTTCGATGACGAGCATTGCGCTTACAACTTGATGAGTTGTTGCTATATATAATAGCATTGGTTCGCCAACAGTTGGCGCGGCCAAGATTGGGTTGGTGGCCAGGATGGCTTTTATTTCTTCCAGTCCGGCCGTGGATGCGCCCGTCCACTCGAAGTGTTCGGTGCATCGAAGAAGGCGATAAAGGGGTAGTGCCTTTTCTCCTAATCGGGAGATAAAGCAACTTAAAGCCGCCACAAATCCAGTTAATTTCTGGATTTGCTTGAGGTCAGTTGGGATAGCCAACTGCGACAAAGCTCGGATTTTAGCCGGATTTGCTTCGATTCCTCTACTGGAGACGATGAAGCCCAGGGGCTTTCCGGCGGGAACACCGAAAACGCATTTTTTCGGATTGAGCTTAATGTCGTATTTTCGGAGATTGGTGAACATGAGCCTCAAGTCGTCTATTAAAGAGTCGACGTGTCTGGTTTTAATGACCACATCGTCTACATATGCCTCCATAGTTTTGCCGATCTGCTCTTCCAGACATGTCTGGATCATGCGCTGATATGTTGCGCCGGCGAGTTTGAGCCTGAAGGGCATTGTGTTAAAACAGAAGGGGCCGTATGGCGTGATAAATGTTGTTGCGGCTTGATCAGACTCCGCCATCTTAATCTGGTGGTAATCGGAGTATGCGTCGAGGAAGCACACTGATTCGTGTCCTGCGGTAGCGTCAATGATTTGATCGATGCGAGGGAGTGGAAAGGGATCCTTTGGGAAAGCCTTATTAAGGTCTTTGAAGTCGACACATAGGCGCCAGGATTTGTCCTTCTTTGGTACCATCACCAGGTTTGCTAGCCAGTCCGAATGTTTTATTTCTCTAATAAATCCGGCCTCCAGTAGCTTGGCTAGCTCTTCTCCCATGGCTTGTCGCTTAGGTTCAGAGAAACGCCGAAGAGTTTGCTTGACCGGCTTGAATCCTTTTAGCACATTAAGGCTATGCTCGGCCAATCTGTGTGGGATTCCTGGCATGTCCAAAGGATGCCAGGCGAATATGTCCCAATTCTCGCGCAGAAACTCCCGTAGTGCGGCGTCTACAGCGGGGTTTAACTGTGCCCCTATGGATGTTGTTTTTGTGGGGTCCATTGGATGGACTTGGAATTTAACTATTTCGTCCGCTGGTTTAAAGGAGGTGGACTTGGATCTTTTTTCTAGTATCACGTCGTCCCTATTCACCATGGAGCGCAGCGCGGTTAACTCCTCTGCCACAAGGGCTTCAGATAATGTCTCGTGGGCTAGTGTGGCTGTTTTGTTCTCGGCGCGGAGTGCTATGTACAAATCACTAACTAGAGTGATGATTCCATTGGGTCCGAGCATTTTGAGCTTCATGTACCCGTAATGGGTTATGGATTGAAAAATCGTGAATGCCTCCCGCCCTAGAAGGGCGTGGTATCCGCTACTGAACGGGGCCACTTGGAATGTAATTTCTTCGGACCTATAATTTTCCGGAGTGCCGAATACCACATCAAGTGTGATTTTCCCAGCGCAACGTTCCTCCCGACTAGGGATGATTCCTCGAAAGGTCGTACTGCTTTGCTCAATATGGTTGCTGTCTATTTCCATTTTTTGGAGAGTTTCCTCATAAATGAGGTTTAATCCGCTGCCGCCGTCCATGAGTACCTTAGTGAGCCGAAAGCCGTCCACAATTGGACCGAGGACCAAAGCGGCTGGTGCTAGGGATTTTGGGAATTTAGGTTCGTCACTGGCGTTGAAGGTGATAGCCGTGTCGCTCCATGGATTTATTGCTGCCATGTGGCAGACTTCGGCAAGGCTGTGGAGTGCTCGCTTACGTCTATTATTTGAGGAAAAGGTCTCGAAGACCGTTAATACTATATTGTTATCTGTGGGAAGGTGCTCTGAGGTATTTTGGGTGAGGAGATCCTCACCGCTTTTGGCCACCTGCCGGAGTACCCAACATGTACTAAGGCTGTGTGTTGATATGGTATCCGCTGTACTATGGATTTTGCAGGGCCCGTTAAGCCATCCCTCCAATACGGTTCCACGCCCTGTAGTGGGCTTTTGCTTCTTTGTAATTGAGTCGAGCGACTTATGAGAGTGCACCCTTTTAGTCCGGACTAGGGGTCTTGTCAGAGCCGGATTATCCCAGAATTGCGTTTGGGTTTTCCAGGCACTTTCCATCGCACAGTATTTCCGTACTATGGCCGCCAAGTCAGTGAAGTGTGCTATGTCACGGCGACTTATGGCGTTGAGGACTCCCTTCTCCATGCAATTGTTGCAAAAGAATGAAATTGCGTCTTCCTCGCGACAGTCCTTGACCTTGTTCATTACAAGGAGGAATCTGGCCCAATAGTGATGTACTGTCTCTTGGGGCGCTTGCCTAATGTGGGAAAGATCGTTTGTATCTGGGTGGGTGGGTGGATTTAAGTCCAGACCTTGACCCAATCTGTGTTCCTTGGGCAGGGGAGTTTCCGATCTTGGAAGTTCGGGCTGCGGGATGTTGCCCTGTGGGTTCGGTATGCGGCCTGATTCTGGATTCAGGGTTAGGGCGGTGTCCTCCCGTGAGCGAGTATCCGGCTCGGGGAGCTCGGGAATCCGGACATACTTCATCCTCAGGATAGAGGGAGAATCGCCGCATTGCTCCTCCACCACCGCTATCTGATGGGTGACCGGCAGAGAGTTAATCTCCCTTTGGTCGGGTTTAAGCCCGATCCGATCGTAGTATGTAGTGACTCCCAGAGCGGCGATGCGATCCAAGAGCTCGTTCAAAGAGGAGAGCTCCATTGGATCCATCTGCTCGACAAATTTCGAGCCGATGTGGAGGCTAATTTTGATGACACGAGAGGTCATCGTCGGCGCCGCAGCCGAGCGGGCGGTCATGATGAAGCCTCCTAGTCGGAGAGTTTGGCCTACAGCCAGGGCTCCCCCAGAGGTGATGTTGTCCTTGACAATGAGGCGAGCCATCCTCCTTATGATGACGACACAGTGGAACTCTCAATGAAAGCACCAATGTCGTGTCAAAACCAGCGAATCTCGGGTAGGAGGTCCCGAACTGTGCGTCTAAGGCGGATGATAACAGGAGGCAGGTGACACGATGTTTACCCAGGTTCGGGCCCTCTTGATGGAGGTAATACCCTATGTCCTGCTTGATTGTTCTTGATGATATGAGTATTACAAGAGTTGATCTACCACGAGATCTAAGAGGCTAAACCCTAGAAGCTAGCCTATGGTATGATTGTATGTTGTCCTACGGACAAAAACCCTCCGGTTTATATAGACACCAGAGGGGGCTAGGGTTACACAAGGCTGGTTACAAAGGAGGAGATATACATATCCTTATTGCCTAGCTTTCCTTCCACGCCAAGTAGAGTCCCATCCGGACACGTGACAAAGTCTTCAATCTCGTATCTTCATAGTCCAACAGTCCGGCCAAAGGATATAGTCCGGTTGTCCGAAAACCCCCTAATCCAGGCCTCCCTCATCAATAGTTTGAGGGTGTCACTGCACCTCCGCGAGGTAAGGGTTGATGACCTTCTCAAAGAACTTGTCCTTGGGGGCACTTGGAGACGTCATGATAATCTAGATCTGTCAGAAAAACAAATCGAAACAAGAGCAGAGGATATTTGCGTGATACAGGAGTCAATTCCTTCAGGAGATTATATAATGATTTTTTACAGACCAAAATACGTGTCGTGTATGAAAACGGAGTCCAGAGAGCACACGAGGTGCCCACGAGGTAAGGGGTGCGCCCAGGGGGGTAGGGCACGCCCTCCACCCTCGTGGAGCCCTCGTGTCCTTCCCGGACTGCTTCTTATTTTTCTATTTTTTCTAAATATTCCAAAATGGAGAAATATTGCCTTAAAACTATTTTGGAGTCGGTTTACTTACCATACCACATACCTATCGCTTTTTGGAGTCTGAAACGTTCCGGAAAGTGTCCCTTATGTATTCCTCCGGGGTTACAGTTTCAATAACATTGGTTTCAACATTTATGGGATTACCTGAGATATAATGTTTGATTCTTTGACCGTTCACCACCTTCAGATTTGTTCCTTCGAAGTTGTTGATTTTTATGGCACCGGAACGATAGACCTCCTCGATAACGTAAGGGCCTTCCCATTTAGAGAGAAGTTTTCCTGCAAAAAATCTTAAACGAGAGTTGTATAGCAATGCATAATAACCTACATTAAACTCACGCTTTTGTATTCTTTTTCCATGCCATCTTTTAACCTTTTCTTTAAACAACTTGAAATTTTCATAGGCTTGGGTTCTCCATTCATCAAGTGAGCTAATATCAAATAACCTCTTCTCACCGGCAAGTTTGAAATCATAATTGAGCTCTTTAATAGCCCAATATGCCTTGTGTTCTAGTTCGAGAGGTAAGTGACATGCTTTTCCATAAACCATTTTATACAGAGACATACCCATATGATTTTTATATGCAGTTCTATAGGCCCATAATGCATCATCAAGTTTCTTGGACCAATTTTTTCTAGATCTATTAACAATCTGTTGCAAAATTAATTTGAGCTCTCTATTACTCAATTCTACTTGACCACTAAACCGAGGATGATAAGGAGATGCAATTCTATGATTAACATCATATTTAGCAAGCATTTGACGGAAAGCACCATGAATAAAATGTGAACCACCATCACTCATTAAATATCTAGGGACTCCAAATCTTGGAAAAATAACTTCTTTAAGCATTTTAATAGAAGTGTTATGATCAGCACTACTAGTTGGAATAACTTCTACCCACTTAGTAACATAATCAACAGCAACTAAAATATGTGTATATCCATTAGAGGAAGGAAAGGGTCCCATATAGTCAAAGCCCCAAACTTCAAATGGTTCAATTACGAGTGAATAGTTCATAGGCATTTCTTGATGTCTACTAATATTACCAATTCTTTGACATTCATCACAAGATAAGACAAACTTACGGGCATCCTTGAAGAGAGTAGACCAATAAAAACCAGATTGCAATACCTTATGTGCAGTTTTATCTCCAGCATGGTGTCCTCCATATGCTTCGGAGTGACACTTGCATAGGATCCATTCCTGTTCATGCTCAGGTACACAACGTCTAATAACACCATCTACTCCTTCTTTATAAAGATGTGGGTCATCCCAAAAGTAATGCCTCAAATCATAGAAGAACTTTTTCTTTTGCTGGTATGTGAAACTAGGTGGTATAAACCTAGCAACAATGTAATTAGCATAATCAGCATACCATGGAGCACTATGAGAAGCATTTATGACATTTAGTTGCTCATCAGGAAAGCTATCATCAATAGGAAGTGGGTCATCAAGAACATTTTCTAACCTAGACAAGTTGTCTGCAACGGTGTTCTCAGCTCCCTTTCTATCAACAATATGCAAATCAAATTCTTGTAGCAAGAGAATACATCTAATAAGTCTAGGTTGACCATCTTTCTTTTCCATAAGATATTTAATAGCAGCATGATCAGTGTGAATAGTTACTCTAGAATCAACAATATAAGGTCTGAACTTACCACAAGCAAATACAACCGCTAAGAATTCTTTTTTAGTAGTAGCATAATTTCTTTGAGCATTGTCTAGGGTTTTACTAGCATATTGAATAACATTTAATTTCTTATCAACTCTTTGCCCTAGAACAGCACCTAGAGCATAATCACTAGCATCACACATAATTTCAAATGGTAAATTCCAATTAGTTGGCTGAACAATAGGTGCAGAGATCAATGCTTTCTTAGGTATTTCAAATGCTTCAACACAATCATCATAAAAACAAATGGTATATCTTTTTGTAATAAATTACTCAGAGGCCGAGAATTTTTTGAGAAGTCCTTAATGAACCTCCTATAAAATTAGCATGAACAAGGAAACTTCTTATACCTTTGATGTCCTTGGGACATGGCATCTTCTCAATAGCATCAACTTTGGCTTTATCAACTTCAATACCTCTTTCAGAAACTTTATGCCCCAAGACAATACCTTCATTAACCATAAAGTGGCACTTTTCCCAATTCAAGACAAGATTAGTTTCTTCACATCTCTACAAAACTCGATCAAGGTTGCTCAAGCAATCATCAAAAGAAGATCCATAGACGGAAAAATCGTCCATGAAAACCTCACAAATCTTTTCACAAAATTCAGAGAATATAGCCATCATGCATCTTTGAAAGGTAGCAGGTGCATTACATAAACCAAAGTCATACTTCTATAAGAAAAGGTACCAAAAGGGCATGTAAAAGTAGTCCTTGATTGATCTTTGGCTGACACAGGTATTTGAGAGAAACCAGAATAACCATCTGGAAAGCAAAAATGTGTATGTTTAGATAATCTTTCTAGCATTTGATCGATAAAAGGTAAGGGGTAATGATCCTTTTTAGTAGCCTTATTTAATTTGCGGAAATAAATTACCATCCTATAACCTGTAATAATTCTTTGAGGGATCAATTCATCTTTATCATTAGGAACGACAGTAATACCTCCCTTCTTAGGGACACAATGAACAAGGCTTACCCACTGACTATCAGCAATGGGATAGATTATACCTGCCTCAAGGAGCTTTAGTATTTCCTTTCTTACCACTTCTTTCATTTTAGGATTCAGCCGGCGTTGATGATCACGAAATGGTTTAGCATCTTCTTCCAAATTAATTTTATGTTGACATAGAGTGGGACTAATAAGATCATCAAGAGTATACCCAATAGCAGCACGGTGCTTCTTCAGAGTTTTCAATAATCTCTCTTCCTCATGCTCTGAAAGGTTAGCACTAATAATAACAGGTCATATCTTTTTCTCATCAAGATAAGCATATTTAAGAGTATCAGGTAACGGTTTAAGCTCATACACGGGATCACCCTTTGGTGGAGGAGGATCCCCTAGGATTTCAACAGGTAAATTGTTTTTCAGAATAGGTTCCTGGTTAAAGAATACTTCATCTAATTCCCTTCTTTCATTCATAAACATGTCATTTTCATGGTCTAGCAAATATTGTTCTAAAGGATCACTAGGAGGTACGGCAATGGAAGAAAGACCAATAATTTCATCCTTACTAGGTAATTCTTCTTCACGGTGTTGTCTACTAAATTTAGAGAAATTAAACTCATGAGTCATATCATCTAAACCGAAAGTAACAACATCCCTTTTGCAATCTATGGTAGCATTAACAGTGTTCAGGAAGGGTCTACCAAATATAATGGGACAAAAGCTATCTTGTGGGGAACCAAGGATAAGAAAATCAGCAGGATATTTAGTTTTCCCACACAAGACTTCAACATCTCTAACAATTTCCATTTGTGAAATAGTATCTCTATTGGCAAGTTTAATTGTGACATCAATATCTTCTATCCCAGCAGGTGCAATATCATGCATAATTTCTTTGTATAAGGAATGAGGTATTGCACTAGCACTAGCACCCATATCACATAAGCCATGATAACAATGATCTCCTATTTTAACAGAAATAATAGGCATGCCTACCATAGGTCTAGGTTTATCTTTAGCACAGGGTTTAGCAATTCTAGCAGTTTCATCACAGAAATAAATAACATGCCTATCAATATTATCAGACAAGAGATCTTTAACAATAGCAATATTAGGTTCAACTTTAACTTGCTCAGGAGGTGTATATGTTTTAATATTGCTTTTACGAACTACTATTGAAGCCTTAGCATGATCCTTTATCCTAATAGGGAAAGGTGGTTTCTCAACATAAGAAGTAGGAACAATAGGATCATTATAAGTGACAATCTTTTCTTCAACTTTAATAGGTGCAGCTACTTTTACTTCTATGGGAGGACGATATTTAGACCACTTCTCCTTGGGGAGATCAACATAAGTAGCAAAAGATTCACAGAAAGAAGCTACTATCTCAGAGTCAAGTCCATATTTAGTGCTAAATTTACGGCAAACACCGGTATCCACAAAAGATTTAACACAATCAAAACTAGGTGTCATACCTGACTCCTTACCTTTGTCGAGGTCCCAATCTTCAGAGTTGCATTTAATTATTTCCAATAAATCCCATTTGAATTCAATAGTCTTCATCATAAAAGAGCCAGCACAAGAAGTATCAAGCATGGTGCGATTGTTATCAGAAAGCCGACCATAAATTTTTTGAATAATCATTTCTCTTGAGCGCTCATGATTGGGGCATGAATATAACATTGATTTAAGCCTCCCCCAAGCTTGAGCGATGCTTTCTCCTTCGTGAGGCCAAAAATTATATATGTAATTCCGATCACGATGAACAAGATGCATAGGATAAAACTTCTGATGAAATTCCAATTTCAATCATTTGTAATTCCAAGACCCCATATCATCACATAGCCTATACCATGTCGATGCGTCTCCCTTCAAAGATAAAGGGAAGACCTTCTTCTTAACAACATCTCCGGGTACACGTGCAAGCTTAAATAATCCACAAACTTCATCCACATATATTAGATGCTCATCAGGATGTTTTGTTCCATCTCCTAAAAAAGGATTAGCTAGTAGTTTTTCTATCATACCCAAAGGAATTTCAAAGCAGACATTTTCATTTTCATTTTCATTTTCAGTAGGTTGAGTAGGTTGAGGAGCAACTCTTTGCTCTACTGGTTGGGGTGAAGATACCCCGAACAAGCCCCTCAGAGGATTACTTTCCATAGTAACAAGTCACAGTAAATTTCAGCACACTATATAAAATTTTCCTTACCAAATTCCACCTACCAAAGGCGCTTCACTCCCCGGCAACGACGCCAGAAAAGAGTCTTGATGACCCACAAGTATAGGGGATCTATCACAGTCCTTTTGATAAGTAAGAGTGTCGAACCCAACGAGGAGCAGAAGGAAATGATAAGCGGTTTCCAGCAAGGTATTCTCTGCAAGTACTGAAATAAGTGGTAACAGATAGTTTTGTGATAGGATAATTTGTAGCGAGCAACAAGTAACAAAAGTAAATAAAGTGCAGCAAGGTGGCCCAATCCTTTTTGTAGCAAAGGACAAGCCTGGACAAACTCTTATATAGAGAAAAGCGCTCCCGAGGACACATGGGAATATCGTTAAGCTAGTTTTCATCACGTTCATATGATTCGCGTTCGGTACTTTGATAATTTGGTATGTGGCTGGATTGGTGCTTGGGTACCGCCCTTACTTGGACACGCATCCCACTTATGATTAACCTCTATTGCAAGCATCCGCAACTACAATAAAAGTATTAAGGTAAACCTAACCATAGCATGAAACATATGGATCCAAATCAGCCCCTTATGAAGCAACACATAAACTAGGGTTTAAGCTTCTGTCACTCTAGCAACCCATCATCTACTTATTACTTCCCAATGCCTTCCTCTAGGCCCAAATAATGGTGAAGTGTCATGTAGTCGATGTTCACATAACACCACTAGAGGAGAGACAACATACATCTCATCAAAATATCGAACGAATACCAAATTCACATGAGTACTAATAGCAAGACTTCTCCCATGTCCTCGGGAAAAAAAGTAACTACTCACAAAGCATAAACATGTTCATAATCAGAGAGGTATTAATATGCATATAGGATCTGAACATATGATCTTCCACCAATTAAACCAACTAGCATCAACTACAAGGAGTAATTAACACTACTAGCAACCTACTAGCACCAATCCCGGACTAGGAGACAAGAATTGGATACAAGAGATGAACTAGGGTTTTGAGAGGAGATGGTGCTGATGAAGATGTTGATGGAGATTGCCCTCTCCCGATGAGAGGAGCATTGGTGATGACGATGGCGATGATTTCCCCCTCCGAGAGGGAAGTTTCGCCGGCAGAACAGCTCTGCCAGAGCCCTAGATTGGTTCTGCCAAGGTTCCGCCTCGTGGCGGCGGAGTTTCGTCCGAGAAGATGGCTTATGATTTTTTTCCATCGAAAGACTTCATATAGCAGAAGATGGCCATCGGGGGGCCACCTGGGGGCCCACGAGGTAGGGGGTGCGCCCAGGGGGTAGGGCGCGCCCCCACCCTCATGGGCAAGGTGTGCCCCCCTGGTGAATCTCTTCCGCTGAGTATTTTTTATATATTCTGAAAACATCTTCCGTGAAGTTTCAGGATTTTTGGAGCTGTGCAGAATAGGTCTCTAATATTTGCTCCTTTTCCAGCCCAGAATCCCAGCTCCCGGCATTCTCCCCCTTTATAGAAACCTTGTAAAATAAGAGAGAATAGGCATAAGTATTGTGACATAATGTGTAATAACAGCCCATAATGCAATAAATATCGATATAAAAGCATGATGCAAAATGGACGTATCAGGTCCCCGCTATCAGGTGGAGGAATCATTATTTTGCGCGTCATAAGGAGGCACTTCCTCGCTGCGGCCGTGGACCCAGCTGTTAGCCTCTCCACGTACAGTACTCTTCCGATGGAAGTCGTTTTCCTTGACCACGTTGACCATGCCGCGCCGAGAGCACCAGGGCGGTGGACGACGGCGAGGCCTATAGGAAGGGGACGACGCGGAGTCGGGGAAGACACGACAGTGGATGCCCACACAAGGAGGAGTACGAGGGTTCACTGGTTCGGCTGCGGTGTGAGGCTGCCGTCGCTGTAGGGCCTGGCCAGCGGTGGGAGTGGTAGGGGCGGTGAGTCCTCTGCGGCAGCATAGCCGGCCCTAGGAGGCAGGAGCAGGCGGCACGACCGATGCTACTTTGGGTGGCTGGAGCAAGAAGACCAGAGGTTGAAGAATCACGACGGCCGTTGGATGGACATCGTACGGTCACTGCAGCTAGAATCGTTTATATTGACTAAGTTAACAAAGGCCTTGGTACACGTCAACTTAGTAGGCCCACAGGTCAGCCTCTGAAACGGTGCGCCCCAGATGTCAGGCGGAGGAATCATTTTTGGGCGGCTGATTCTAGAATATCCGAGAATGAAGAAGAAGCACGACATCCTTTGGATGGACATCCAATGAACATTTCTGCTCGAACCGTGTGTTGACTATAAGTTGACAAATCCTTGCATACGCGTCCACTATTTTTTAGGGGACGCATCAACTTAGTAGGCCCACAAGTGTGTGGTAGAGAACTTATAGCCCATTTGCGATTTGTAAGAATGTACAACCCATTTTTGAATTCTAATGGAATTTACTACAACCCATTTAGAGTTTGTTAAAAGTACAACCCATTTTCTAGCTAGGACAACAATTAATAATTTCAACCAACCATTCAAAACAGAATTCAATAAAATTTCCCACATTTTGATGGGATCCGAAATATATTTATCCTGAAATTTCTAGTCAGATTAAATACAATTTCAATATACATTTGTATTACGTAAAAATCCAATGAAACATTGCGCGCGCAACAATTAGTGAAATTAAAATTTTCAAATTCCAAAAAGTAATATGTTATAAACTAATTATGTGTTTGGTGCATGTTTTTATAGTTATTGCCCAGTTTTTATAATTACATCCCATTTATTATTTCTTAAAGCCCATTTTCTTGTTAAGCCTAATGCATCCCTCCTAGGAAAGATTTGCAGCCCAGCAGGGCGGAGAATAACAAGTTGACCCGGATTGCGTACAATTGTCGGCCCAGTTGCATTGCTGATGTTGAAAAAAAGGCTTGTGTAGTACAGTACAACCTTACATGGCTACTCAGCCCACATTCAGCAACGCCGAAAAGGCCCAAACAAGGCGAAGAAATAATTCGGCGGGTCCCACTTGTGCGTGTGTGCGTGTGTGTGAGAGAGAGACCCATCGGTCGATGCTCGTAAATATATCTTTCAGCCATATGCATTGATGATGCTCAGTAAAAACTTATATAGTTAACACAATCATATAGAACAACATAGCACACTGAACTTGCATACAAAAATTTCACGCAGGTGGCACAATCAGGGTGGAAGTAGTGGATCTCTACTGGTAGGGCTATGTTGAAACCAATGAACTCGTACATAACGGTTCATCGTCTTTATCAATGACAGGGAAATATCTTGAATGTCGTGCAAAGAAAACAGACAAACAACACAATATATAAGTTTTGCTAGAACATTAAGTTGACGTACAACCCTTTCTAAAAAAGTTCAGGTAAAAAAAATAGAACAGGTCACAATCAAATGTACTGGCACATCAGTGCTTCACACCCATAGCTCAGACTTAACTAGATTCAGTTGTTAGCTCAAATTAGAGCACATCCAGGCGGCCAACCCTGCCTCTTCTCCCAAAGAAGCAGTGGCCTCTACCGCACGATGGACTAGGCCATGTGCTATCCATCATTCTAAGCAACATGGGGAAAGTTTGACATTGACTCCTGTAATGGACGTCGTCGACGGACCCGGGCACCAGCGGTAGCGGCAGGTTCGATTGATGGATTGACCACTTCTTTGACATGCACGAACACTCTATACAGGTACATCCCTAACGTGGTCCGCGGCAGGCTTGGTGGGGAAGAATAGTACAACCCCGGTTCCTGCACCGGTATCTCAACACCAATCACATTCGGTATGGTGGACGACTTCTTCAGCCATGCCATAACCATCAGAGCCCAGCTGTCTAGAGGAACAAACATACTTACGAGCTCACCTCCAAGGTCGTTGATAAGCTCATTCATGGACTCGCTGTTCCAAGCACGTCGAGGCATGTTGTGGAAGGTAAGCTTTGTTAAAAACTCAAGCTCAGAGGGCACCGAGCCCTATCCTGGGTGCCACCGATCAAAGCTCACCAGCGGGGCATCACAGAACAAACACCGGGAATATTCGAACACACGACTGCAGTTGAAAGTTGTCTGGAACCTGACAAAGAAATCAGCCGTTGGCGGACAGACTTCGACGAGCAAGTCACCTATTTGGATGCCATGCGCAATGCCAAGAGCTTCTACAAGGTCGTACGCAGAGACGGGAGGCCGATCACAGTTGATGGTTACCATCAGCACTTTGCTGGCAAACTGGTCGTCAAGCGCCGCCATGCCACTGTTGAGCGACAACACACAGCGCCCGAAGGCAGGACGGACCTCAGGATCTCCGGCTCAGAGATCCGCGTTAACCGGCGACATGATAGTTCGCTTGAGTACATGGAGTATAGGAGGGGGATTTGGGGGAACTGGGGTAGGAATCAAAATTCTAGAGGTGGGGGAGGGGCGGGGGATTGGGGATGAAAAGGTAGCATGAATTTCGAACACGCGCGAATATGCTCTCTGCGCGCAAGCGCACGAAAACACCGGTGGCGCCCACATGTTGGACTAAGAGTCCCTATTCTTTCTTTTCTTTGAGAGCCCGGCCTTTTTTTAGGATCTTTTGAGAGCTCGGCCTGAGAGTCATAATTGACCTATTTGGCATTGCGTTACTACTCGGCCCATATTCAACGACACCTCATTGGCCCAAAAAATTATACATCATCGAAAAGACACCGAGCTCAAATTATAACTTGAAAAAGAAGGACATATACTTTGAACACTAGAGAATGGTGATGCCCTCGTTTAGCCCACCAGCAGTTCGAGACAATAAACAGTTCGAAACAACGATATATACATCATTCAAACACTAACTACTGAATACTACTGAGATAAACATCAAGACATGATAGTTCATAAGAAGTCTTGCTACACCAGCAAAATGCACCCATCTGCAGTGCTCAGACTCTCATGATCCAGACGAGAATGACATTCTAAATAGAGGTAAGAGTGACATAAATGAGGATGACCAAATGATAAGGAATATGCATAACAAAAGAGAGAACTACCCATCTAGAACAAGCAGCAAAGACAACACGTCATTCGAAGAGGGGTGATCCAACACCATCATAATTTGCAGCCCCGGTTCAGCCACCAGTGATCCAGAGACACCAATACTCCACCCTTTCGACGCAACAACCCAATTACCTATCAACCTGAAGGCTTGAACCACATCACTGCCTGTCGCACTCGACACATCCAAGGATCAAAGTTAATCCAGATGCCATTGTCATTCTCACCTTCTTTTGGTTGCAGGTTGTATCGTTGACAATCAGGGGAGTTTGCTCCCGAACTCCTAGGGCTCGCCGTGTAGACATAGTTTTCCATAGCAAACAAAATCTCTCTACCGTCAAGGTCCTTGCCAACGGTAATCTCCTGGTTAATCGGATAATTGAGTCCGAGAAACAGAGAGTGTGAACCAAGGCTGTTTACCCGCCTCCAACTCAAAAATCCCGAAGGCCCCAACAAGCTGGTATCCTGCACATAGACGTAACAGCCACTGTCCGAAAACTCACATATTTCACGGTGCTTGCATACAGTGGGATTTTTGCACTATAACTTTTCCGGCTCATTCGTCCGAATGATCATCAGTCTTTTGCCGTCGTTTGATCGAGCGAGGAACCAGTTGTGCTTCCCTATTTTTGGCAAAGGTGGTGTGATTACATAGGACAGTAACTATAGGGACACTGCATCATATCAAAAAGGACATGCATTGTTAATGTAAGATCAACATTGTTCAAAGTATGAGTAGGATAATGCAAGAAACATCATTGATATGTCCCTGTTGGAACTGGGAGGAAAATACAGGGAAATGTATACTAGGTTCAAAAATATAGAAGTGCCATGTATGGTTATACTCATGTTATCTCACAATCGATTCTTCACAGGAAACTACCATGTCATGCATGTTATGTAATCATGTTCTGTCCTCACAAACAAATTCTTCAAGGAAACTAACAGACCATGCATTGTTATATACTCATGTTCTGTGGGCAATTTTTGTGAGCATATTATTCTATCCATTGATTGCTAAAGGGCGAACATAGGTATGTACACATGGTAAGCATTACAGGATTTCACTACTTCCGAATATAGAGTTCTCCATATGCACATTTACTTCCCTAATGTATAGTTAGATGAAACCAACAGTGTGATGCATGTTTCTACATCATTAAAATGAGGAAACTAACATGGCCATGGATACACACTCATATTTAGTAGTATATAGATTACTATAAAATAAGGAGAATATCAATATCTTCCTAACCGTTTAATTATTCAGGGGTACAAATTGGTTGTAATGACACGGTCACAATCGCATGAATTAACTCATTCCAAATATAGGTGATTTAAGGCATCTCTAATACATTGCCATAGTTCTACTCAAATTCTGCTAAAACAGGGATACGTCAATCATCACAAAAAGTTCAAACAGTGTCATGGCGTCATCATTAACATCAGACGGAAACAACTTACACGCGCTGTCCCAGCAATACGTGGTGCCATCTGCTTTGTCGATCGCGTAGATGATGCCATTGTGTTCAATAGCATCACAGAAGTGTGTATCAGCTTTGACGATGATCCACTGCGAGCTGAGCTGTCTCCAGCTAAAGAAGGCACCGGCGGAAAGATAGGCAAGTCCCTTATCGAACAAGGCAATTAGCTTGAAGTCTACGTAATCCGCATGTCGTGTGGGCACTTGGCAGATTACAATCTTCTTTAAAACAAGGTGCATCCAATTGACGACGTAATCTAGATGACTTGGTCCATGATGGTAAAACTCTATATCATGCAACGGAGGAAGGATAATCTCATGGGAGGTCTGTAAGTTTACGAACACCAACTTTTTCCCGTCTTCTCTGATGACAGCCATCCAGTGGGAGTTCATGCCGACCCAGTACATACCGGCAAGAAGTTTTGGGCAATGGTGATCGGATCAAAGTCTAGGGAAATGATGTACGGCGACCCACTACATACCTGCAAAGAAGTTTCGGCTAATCGAGTTCGGATTGAAGTCAAGGGGCATCATGTACGCCTCCGTATCATGGTGAGAAAATCTCGCAAGACCAGATGGCAACAAGTAGGGTGTCTTGAAAAGCTTAGGCCTCGCTTCGATGATGGCCGTGTACACGCCCCCTGAGCATGCAGCCAGCCACATGGCACTCAAGATATCCATACACGAACAACAGAGGTCGAGGACGTCATTGCGGAGATTGCTCCAATCGCGGCTCATATGGATGTTGCGCGGTTCGCGTACGGCCATGGTGGAGTTTGGAAGGTGGGGTTTTGGGGGGCTTGATTTATGGGGGAGAAGGCTCTCGGTGCTGGAGCGACTAGCGAGGGAATAGTGGTATTGGGGGAGGCGAGCGAGGCGATGGTACGCGGGGGCATAGTGAAATGATGAAGAGTGACCTCAGGATCTCCGGCGAGACGGAGATGGAGATGGAGGGAGAGGGAGACAAGGCGAGGCATGCTATACAGTGGCGGTGACAGTGACTGCACAGTGCACAAGGTGAGGCTGACTTTGGTAACCCGGACACGCCGCCTGGACTGGTGTCACCTTGGGTGCAAGGTCTTGTCATTTCACTGTGAGGACCGGATGAATAATAGTATTTTGACCATCAAGTGCACCATAGTTTTACTACTACTACTACTACTACTAGTAGTAGTAGGAGTAGTAGGAACATGAGTAGTACTCCCTCCTTTCCGGTTTATAGGGCTTATCTGAAAATTTTAGTTTTTCCATTTTATAAGGCTCAATTTGGTTGTTCCTCATCACAAGTTCGGATTCCAAGGTGCATTAAATAATTACATGCAAGTATTAAGAGAAAATTGACCAATGCATGTACTTTATGCATGCATGCATTGCAATTAATACATTGGTAAACATAAATTTTTTAGAAAAACAAGAGCATTAATTGGGTGCTTTTACAAATTACGAAAAATATTTCACCACTCACCATCTACATGCCGTACAGGGACACATGTAGCGATGCTCAGAAAAAAGGGGACACATGTAGTGCTAGAATGATGGGCACGTACAGGGACATGCCCCAATCCTCAGTCTACCCGCGTAGCCTTTCCGTTTAGTCTACCTAGCCGTCTAATCAACTGCCTACATGCCACTTCTCCCATTTACTTCTCCATCGGGAACCGATTTTCCTCGGCTTCTTCACTACTCCTTCATCTTCATTTGCATCCAAACCACACTGCATTCACATTGATTTAACCACTTCACATCCTCCTGGAGTAATTTTGAAGCCCCTATAAATAATCATCTTCTTCAGTTAGACTAGCCATCTAATCCTAATTCTCCAAACAATAGCCCTCCGGTCCAGTGGTTCCAAATGGCAAAAGAGATCGAGATGTAGGCTTTTAGCATCCAACATGTCCTCGTTGAAGGCTCGTTGAGCATAGTTGCCACAGTCACCGACCACCCAAGGGTTGTTCGGAAGTGGATCAACAATGTATCCAAGTCCCTCCAAAAGGTGGAGATGAAGGTCATCGGTCTCGACGCAGAGTACACGAAGCGTGCCACTGGGAAGA
Organism: Triticum dicoccoides; assembly: GCF_002162155.2. NCBI lineage: Eukaryota > Viridiplantae > Streptophyta > Magnoliopsida > Poales > Poaceae > Triticum > Triticum dicoccoides. The sequence goes on from NC_041382.1 coordinate 228,632,579, forward strand.
TCCAACGCGCTGCCGTCCTTCAGCTGTGCCTGGAAGATGATGTTTTGGTGTACCACATCATACACGCACCCTCCATACCAGGTGAGCTTCATGATTTCTTGTCTCGGGAGGACATATACTTCTATGGGGTAACCATCGCAAGGGACAAACAGAAGTTGGACCCATACAACCTTGATTTGAAAAGCATCGCTGATGTACAAACCAAAATAAAGATTCTTGTAGAAGATTGTGATAAACCGACACCATCCCTGTTCGACGTAGCAAATTTTGTGCTCAGAAGAAATCTTCAGAAGGGTGATGAGACGCTGGCATTAAGGTCGTCTGGATGGGAGAATTATTCCTTGACGTACGAGTGGATTAAAATGCTGCCTCGATGCCCGTGTGAGTTTCGAGATAGCTGCAAGGTCTAGAGAGCTTGTTGCGGAGCCGTCTCCCATAGAAAATGAGAACAGCAAGAAGAAGAAGAAGAAGAAGAAGAAGAAGAAGAAGAAGAAGAAGAAGAAGAAGAAGAAGAAGAGAAGAAGAAGAAGAAGAAGAAGAAGAAGAAGAAGGAGAAGAAGAAGAAAAAGAAGAAGAAGTTGCACCAGCAGCAGGGCATTATGGATGGATGAACTATTTCCTCTCTTGTAAAAAAATATTCCCTCTGTGTATATTGAAATAGATGGACTATTTCGATGGTGTGCATGTCTTTGCAACAAGTAGTAGCGTGGGTCCGCTTGACTATACGGAACTATTTATCCCCCTAGATTTTTCTACTACTACTTCTTCCAGTGATCGGTATGCAATGCATGTGTCCGTAGACATGACAGCTTGTCCATGGAAGTTCAACTACATCGACCATCACGTTTCATCCACTGCCACTCGCGATTCCCACGACGCCGCTCCAACCCACGGCGCCACGTCCCCCGACATGCACCTCACCCCTCTCGGCCGCACCGCCCCTCTGCCTTTGTGTGCTTGACATGTGGGCCACCTGAAATGCGGCGAGCATCAAGTTTCTACCACAGCCACACATGATTCCCACGATGCCGCTCGAACCCATGACACCACACGTCCCCGACCTGTGGCTCACCCCTTTCGGCCCCACTGCTCCTCTGCCTTCGAGAGCATTACATGTCGACCAACCACCTATCGGGTCCACATGTTATTGACTCAAAGGCAGGTGTAGTAAGGCGCAGAAGCTCAGTCTCGAGGGCCACGAGAGGGAAATGTAACTCCTACACCAGGCCTTGTGGTGCTACCGCTACACGAACTCGTACCAAACTCGAGATTTGTTTCTTTAATATACATGCACGCAATGATTTAATGGACATTGTAATCTCAACATGTCATGGGGAGCTCTAAATTTGAATTTGAAACTTATAAAATGAAAAACTCTGGTTTCGTTATTAATAATGGAACCGGGGGGGGGGGCGTTGACCCTCCTATTATTCTGAAAAAATGAAAACAAATAAACTGGGAGAGAGCGAGTATACCATAGGATGTGTCCCATACAAAACAAGTCCCCTTGTTTGTCACCGCGAAGATGCGGTTAGAAAGGAGCACAACGTCTTCATACTTGTACGGCAACCAATCAGCCGCAGACAGCATGGTCCACCTTTGACCGCCATGTGCAAGGTTAGTGCTATCTTCTTCAATCTCACCGTTGTAAATGTTGTGCAAATTGATGTTGATACCCTCCCATACATATGCAAGCCAATCTCCACTCGAGCCGAGCCTAACCTGTGAAACAGTGGCCATGGGGAGAATTAGGAAATGGACATGGAAGTAGTCTTTAGAATGCATTTACTACATGATAAAACTCAGCTTACCTGCTCATCAGAAAAAATCCGGGTGCCCCTCAACGTCAGCATCTCAAGGGGCATCAACTTGCAACTACGGCCATGCCGTGCTAGAGAAACCCCCAAGGAAACATCCTCGTGCGTTGCACGGAACATCAAGATGCATTTGTATGAGTAGTTTATCTTGTGAGAGAGAAGGATGAACAAGGGAAGGCCTTATTTGCAAATGTGGAGAGGGGTGTGCCAAACTACGGCCACGCCGCGCTGAAAAAAATGAGTTTGGGTCGGTGGCACACCCTGCGGCAAGATGCCCGTGTGGGCTTCTATAACTAGCAAGATGCCCGTGCGTTGCAGGGAACATCAAGATGCATTTTTTTACAAAACACCTGTTGTGTTCGACCCTTGCAGGAGTAATCCCGTGTGTAAAAACTAATGATATCTCGAGAATTTTATCGGGAAAATGGTACCTTTGGAACAAGTTTTCTCTACTACTGCTCCTTGCAGTGAGCGGTATGCAATGCATGTGTCAGCAGACATGACAGCTTGTCCATGGAAGTTGAACCACGACGATCATCACGTTTAACTGTTTCTACCACTGCTACAGCCACACGCGATTCCCACGACATCGTTCCAACCCACGGCACGACGTCCCCCGATGTGCACCTCATCCCTCTCGGACCCACCGCTCCTCTGCCTTTGTGTGCATGACATGCGGGCTATCTGAACTGCGGCGACCATCAACTTTCTGCCACAGCCACACCCGATTGGATGCGGTTTGCCTACTCCGATCCATACTCCTGCACCATCGAATTTTCATCCAGCGGCCGTGACACATTTCATCCTGGGCATCAATCCTCAGCTAGAGTACTCCTGTACTACAGGTAGTACCCGCCGGTGTGGGGCCGGCCCCGGTGTGGTCATCTATGCCTCGTAACCCCTCGACGCCCAGCTGTGGCACCCTCGCCACGGCCATGCCACCACCGGTTGGTTCATCACGATCGAGTGAGTCGCGAACCACGCCACCACCGTGAGAATGACATGTGGGCCAGCCGCATTTAAGGTCCGCATGTCATTGACTCATAGGCCGGTGCATTAAGCCACTGAAGCTCGGTCCCGTGGGCCCCGAGAGGGAAATGTAACTCCTGCGGCAAGCCTTGTGGTGCTCCCGCAGTACGAGATCGTGCCAAACCCAGAATTTGTTTCTTACTGCTACCAACTACTCCCTACGTTCCTAAATATAAGTCTTTCTAGACATTTTGAATGGCTACCACATACGGATGTATGTAGACACATTTTAGAGTGTAGATTCACTCATTTTGTTCCGTATATAGTCACTTGTTAAAATATCTAGAAAGACAAATACTTAGGAATGGAGGGAGTAGTAAGGTACACATGCATTGCATGCATGAGATTTGGTAACCAAATTATGAATGAATAACACACTATAGCATGTAAGCTTTGAGTCATATATGCATGATGTAGATGTTCGCTTAATTCTTATAGTTCATCTAGTTCAATATCAATTAGTTTTATAAAAAAACTATTTTAAGATTCATGGAATTGTGCATTGTAAAGCATAAAGTAAAAATAAATAGTGACAATTCATTTTGAAAAAAGAAGTTTGTGCAATTAATATATCATTAGTTTTCACACATGGGATTACTCCTACATGGGTCAATCACAACAAGTGTTTTGTAAAAAAAATGCATCTTGATGTTCCGTGCAATGCGCGGGCATCTTGCTAGTCTCTACTCTTATAAAAAACCGAGTTGGTGATGATGGTGTGCCTACAATCCTGCAATATGCACCGTTCGATCTATATCTGACGGATAGAAAGCAAACTATGAAAATTTTGCAAAAAGATACCCGCACCCCTCTCCACATTTGCAGATAAGGACTTCCCTCGTTCATCTTCGTCTCCCACGAGATAAATAGCTCGTATAAATGCATCTTGAAGTTCCATGCAACGCATGGGCCTCTTGCTAGTTATTATTATCTCTACTCTTATAAAAAGCAGAGTAGGTGATGATGGTGTGCCTGCCATCCTGCAATATAGACCATCTAATCTATATCTGACGGATAGGAAGGAAACTATGACAATTGACCCGCACTCCTCCACATTTGCAGATAAGGCCTTCCCTCGTTCATCCTTTTCTTCCAGAAGATAAACTACTCATACAAATGCATCTTGATGTTCCGTGCAATGCATGGGCATCTTGATAGTTATTATTATATATAAAAAACGGAGTTGGTGATGATGGTGTGCTTGACATCCTGCAATATAGGTCGTCCAATTTATATCTGACGGATAGGAAGGAAACTATTGCAATTTTGCAAAAAGGTACCCACACAACTCTCCACATTTGCAAATAAGGCCTTCCCTCGTTCATCTGTTTCTCTCACAAGATAAACTACTCATAGAAATGCATCTTGATGTTCCATGCAACGCATGGGCATCTTGCTAGTAGGGGTATAGATGTGCCGGCCCGTGCGTTGCAATGGATCCAAAGTATACCTATTTAGTGGAGTGCACTCTAAACACATTATCTATTAATTTTTCTCTAACCTTTCGTAGCCATGCAACGGAGCCACAAAAGCTTGATGGGTGCCCCCACATCATATTATTCATACTACGTTGACAGAAAAAAGATAAATCACCCAAAACAAGATCTTCACATTTTTTGTTCCTACGATGATGTGCCGTGCACGTACCTAGTTGTATAGTGGTAGTACTAATTGTAGTACAAACTCCATACTAGTAGGAGTAGTAGGACGGGATGCACCTACTCTATCAACGAGCCCCATCAGACACCAAATTTCTTGGCTTCCGTGCTACAGCTAGATTTTCCCCTCGTTTCTGTTTTCCAACCCGGCGGCGGGCGGGGTGCGGTTTGCCAATAGTCGGTTTGCTCAACGGCGGTCCCACATGAAAGCGAAAATGCTAGGCAACACGCCTTCCCTAGCTATGTGGCGTGCCATACGGGCCGTGAAGTACTCCCGATTCCCGGGCATGTGGGGGTGTGACGCGAACGCGGCATGCCTTTTCCTTTTACTAGCAATGTGCCCGTGTGTTGCGATGGATCCAAAGTGTAGAATAGTAGTACTTATTCACAAACATGAAAGAAATCACTCTTGTTTTGATATACTGCTAATATATTTACTTTTCACTCAAAATATATTTCTCAGGCTGTTTTGATGAGGTGAGGGAGGGATGTGGTTGCTTTCAAGATAATAATGGGTTTTCTGCAAATTGGAGCAGAGAAGTGGGCTATTGTTTCAAAAATTCCACAACTTACCTCAGAGCCGTTAGATGCAGATCTAATGGTCAGAAACAACGGATGGCAGACACACCACCATCACCAACTGAGCCTTCTATAGGAGTTCTTTTAACATGGAGTCTTCTATAGGAGTTGGAGTAGAGAAACATGTATAAATTCTAACATTTGGTTCTGCTCCTTGGCACGATCGATAGATAGAAATAACGATTGGAAACGATAGGGCGGGGCTATTTCCACCAGATAAGTAGTGTATGTAGTAGCTATAGGTTGGCGCATCGTCAATTTGGTCACATGCGGTCCGACATGTTCTAGTGTTTCTAGCAAGATGCCTGTGCATTGCACGAAGTTGATGGAAAAGGTAAGCACAAGTTATAAATTGACAGATGGAGTACTAGTTACAGTGATGCATATAATTAAGCAAAGGGATCACACATGTCGGTATTGACTGGAATGAGAATGCAATAGCACAATAAGAATTAAGGCCACGACGATGCGATCACAGTGGTGGTTACAGGAGGCAAGAAGAAAGATGCATCCATCAACGTACGACCTCCTCCTCCTCAACTTAGTGCACCGGGCCACCGACCGGCGGCTAAGAAGCGGTGGCTTTTGTGGCGAGGTCAAGGTGCTTCTCAAGAAAGGCATCCAAGGCTTCCAGCCGGTTGAGGAAGGCCAACGTTGTAGCGTCCTCACCGGCCTTGTAGATACCTATGTACACGATTTGCTCATACACGTGGATGTGTAGGTCGACGAATTCTTGCGGGATGAGGCGCCTCGCGGCGAGCGCGACCTCCATGTGGACATTCTTCATGGCACCAGCGGGCAGTCGTAGGGCCACCAGTGCTTGAAAGAGGTTCCGTCCATGGAGGCCGATTAGTGTGGCAGGCAATGAGGAGCCCGGGCGCGCGGGCTGGAGGAGTATGGTGATGTCGTCCGTGAGCTTCTTGAGGACGGTGAACTTGTTGGTGGTGGCAATGATCATCTGGTCCAACTGAGAGTCATAGTTGGGGTCGACGGCGGCCATCCACTAGCTGGTCGCCAACAATGTCTGGAGACGATCCTTGGCGCCATGCCGCAGGCCGGCATTGTGGACCATCTGGCACAGCCGCTAGCCGCTCGCGCACATCGCCACCATGGGTCTGGAGTGAGCACTTTTGCGCTTAGGGTAGGTGCTTAGGCAAATTCTTAGGCAAATGCTTAGGTGCGTATGATGTGGTAGATGCATTGGAATGGAGGGACACCTTTAGATGAGTGCAAACTACGTTGCGTTCACATTGTGCAGCCTCTTTTCCCAGTCCTCCTCCCATTACTTCCCTCATGTATGCATGATGCTAATTGAAGGAGGATGCATCATTGGCCGTTCAACATTTCGGGAACCGCTACCCCTCCCTTGTCGGCATTAAAGTCGTAACGGGAACTGCACCGTCCGCTGTCAAATCAAATAGTACTGTGCCGCCCGCTGCACGCCTGGCTGAACACGCCTCCTCGCCTCCATCAAACCCCTCCGTTAAACTCGCATGCAAACCAAGAAACCTACTCCGGCCAAATGTCTGTTCATGAGCGGGCCAGAATTGAATGCAACACCGGCCGAGCTCCTCCCGTCCGCCCTCAGTTTAAACGAGGCCAGACGCCAGCCAAGCTCCTACCATCCGCCCTCTATTTAAACGAGGCCAGACAGACAGCGGGCAAGAATCACACCCCTCCGCCGCTCCCCATCTCCTCCTTCACCATTTTCTCCACTCTTCCGATGGCTTCCAAGGAGCCGTTCTCCGGCACACTACCCGGCTGGTGGCCCGCTGAGCCCTTCGGATACGGGCGAGGCCGCTCAGTGCTTCACCAACCTCGCTTGGCCCGACGGAGCCAGTTACCGCCCTAAGCCGGCGTGTGGTTCAGCAACTCGCTCCTCCAGTTCAGCTTGATGAGGAGTGGAGAGTTGCTCCACATCAGCGTGGCGGTGAGCACGCCGGTACGGGCGTTACCGCTACTGCGACATACCTCGCCACCAGTGGCTGCACCTCCTGTGCCTATCGGCGCGCCTCCCGTGCCTGCGGCAGCGCCATGTAGGCAGAGACAAAAGCCAGGTGCGTCGAGAGTGACGAGTCGGTGGCCAGCTTCTCCGTGTCTGCCGCCATCATGGAGGAGAAGTTGAACATGGGAGGCCGCCGCCACTTGGGTCCCATGAAGTCCACCACCGAGGCGACGACTGCGCATTCAGGTGGTTTCTTTGCTGCTTCGTCTCTTCCAAGGACCTTCGTCGACCCTGCAAGTCTCTGCCGGACATGAGGAAGACAAAGGGATTCGCAGGCGGCCATTTAGATTAGGTACTCCCTCTCCGGCTAGCGGGAAATTTTTGTTCTAAGCATGGATAAATTGGATGTATCTATAAGTAAAATAAGTCTAGATACATCCATTTCTAGGACAAGTATTTCCCGACGGAGGGAGTATTAATTATACCAAGAGAGCCAGATTAGCATCGCTTAGTTCATGTAAATGTAATGAAATCCATCATGTTTATATGAAGATCCGGCTTTTTTATACGTAATCCTTCATGCTTAGATGAAAACAATCCGTGTTTGCACGAATTTCATCTGGTTGGTTAGAGTTGTGAAAATGTATGCCGCTGGCGCTTGATGTCGTCCTTCACGGAAGGAAGCGGGAGGAAATTTGTCGGCTACCGTTGGAGATGCTCTTATGCTGGAATTAATAGAGTCACATCCAATCCATTTGAGTTAATTGCGTGTATGATTCTCACTCTATAAAAAGCTAATTGCATGTACTGTGTGCACGTGACTTGCAGGGTGGCTACAGCTTCGTACATAAAATTAAAAAGAAACAAGTCCATCCTTAATCTTGTATTCTAAGTACTCTGTGGGTTCCACTGTCAGTACAATATCGAAATAACTATATATTAAATAAGTAATATATAATATAAAAATCTAAAGTTAAAGACAAAATTCGAACTCAGGTCATCGCGTTGCGAGCATCCGGCGCTAACCAGTCCAACACATTTTTGTTGCAGACCATGTTGGAGATATATCTCCATGTCTACTCTTATATTATACTCCATCTGTTCCTAAATATTTGTCTTTTTCAGATTTGAAATGGACTACCACATACGGATGTGTACGTAGATAGACATATTTTAGAGTGTAGACTCACTCATTTTGCTCCGTACGTAGTCACTTGTTGAAATCTCTAAAAAGACAAATATTTAGGAATGGAGGGAGTAGATAACATAGTCGGTGATGATGGTGTGCGTGCCATCGTGCAATATAGGCCATCAAATTTATATCTAACGGATAGGAAGGAAACTATGGCAATTTTGCAAAATGATACCCACACCCCTCTCCATGTTTGCAAATAAGGCTTTGCCTTGTTCATCCTTTTCTCTACTCCTATAAAAAACAGGGTTGGTGTTGATGGTGTGTCTACCATCCTGCAATATAGGCCGTCCAATTTATATCTGATGGATAGGAAGGAAACTATGGCAATTTTGCAAAAAGATACCCACACCCCTCTCCACATTTCCAAATAAGGCCTTCCCTCATTCATCCTTTTCTCCCACAAGATAAACTACTCATAGAAATGCATCTTGATGTTCCGTGCAACCCATGGGCATCTTGCTAGTCTCTCACATGATAAACTACTCACATAATGCATCTTGATGTTCCGTGCAGCGTATGGGCATCTAGCTAGTTTCTTTTAAAATAGTTATTGCGATAATTGGGTTGAAGTGATATATTTTATGTCAGCCCCGAATGATTTCAGATTCACTAGTAGTAACAAAGAAAAGGTTGCCTTGTTAATTAATAGAAAATAGGGTGAAAACTATCACATGAGGCCGGTAAAAACAAGGCACACTGGGTTCGGCGTCATCGTCACTACAGCTGTGCGCGCACGAGAAGTCTACATATCGAGGGGGCTACGGAGGAAAATACGTATCGAGTGTGTATGAGCAAGGCACATAGACACAATGTTTGAGAGACAAACCAATTGACATATTAATATCAGATCGAGTTGTCACCCTTCTGCTGTCATTGCTGGGGTTGGCGGGAGGGGGAGGGAGAGAAAGACGTATTGAGAGTGTGTGCGGTAGGCACAGAGGCACAACAAGCGAGTGTGTGTGTGTATGTGTGTGTGTGTTTGAAAGAGGAGTAGATAGATTACTATCAAGATCGAGGTGCCACCCTACTCCTTCGGTGTCGGGTAGTGTGTGTGTGTGTTTGATAGAGAAGCTAGTCGGTAGATTAGTATCAAGATCGAGGTGTCACCCTACTCCTTCGGTGTCGGGAAGTGTGTGTGTGTGGCTGTGGGGGGAGGGGGGCAGTGACACTTACATATCTCTATTCTTATAAAAAAACAGATTTGGTGATGATGGTGTTCCTGCCATCCTGCAATATAGGCCATCCGATTTATATCTGACGGATAGGAAGGAAACTATGACAATTTTGCAAAAAGATACCCACACCGCTCTCCACATTTGCAAATAAGGCATTCCCTCGTTCATCTTTTTCACCCACAAGATAAACTACTCATACAAATGCATCTTGATGTTCCGTCCAACGCATGGGCATCTTGCTAGTAGGGAGAAGGAGTTTGTGTGACACATATCTATATTAAGGGATAGGTAGATAGCATGTGTGCGAGGCATACTTAAAGCATCACGAAGATAAACAAATGGTGTGCGTGCAAGTGCGGGAAAAAATGAAGTGAGAAACAATGTCTAAGCGCGTGCGCATGTCTCTCTGTGTGTTTGTCTGTGTGTGTGTCTGTGTGTGTGTGTGTGTGTGAGAGAGAGAGAGAGAGAGAGTGAGTGAAATCTCAAAACAAAAGGTGCTCTGCTGGAATCCCATTGTATCTATTCATATGGTTCCGGAACTCGAGTTAACCTTAGGCATATGTGCGAGAGACATAATTATACTTTGAGACATTGGTGGCTGTGGGCGGGCGGAATTAAAGGGGTGGGCGTGTTCGATAGAGAGAGCGTGTGTGTTTCTGTGCGATAGACTTGTAGGACGGGTAGAAAGACGAATTCTAACCTTGACAGAGGGAGAGAAATACACGAATTGCGCGTGTGTGATTCTGATGCCCACGGGGAAATGAGATATGTATGCGTGTGAGATAGATTGCACAATTCATTCACGTATCACTATATAGCGATCATGGACGTGCATCACTTGAACATAAATCAATATCTACTTCGTATCGTGGCCAAAGGTACAATATCGATTCAATGCTATAAAGATTGGACACTCACATATCACATTCTTTCTATCTAAATAAACCTTTTCAATTGTGCATGCCAAAGTTACAGTGATGTTTCTACAAACAACCAATGTAGCTATCATGTACATGCACCATTGTTACTCTTGCATTAAAATCCATTAGTCTTGGATGATTTAAGGTTCTATTATGAAGTAATATATGTAATATTCATATATGAATTCAATGGGTTCGCAATTTATGAAATGGAGGCTATGTAATCATATGAGGTAACACTTTTAAGTAGCGGACTACAATATCCATTTCCTTTATGGGACTACAATATCCATTTCTTTTTGTGCGCCTCTACACTAACACGTCAATGCATTATGTTTAAAGTAAATAACCAATGGCACTAAATTATCTATTTACACGAGAAATACATAGGCTGAGCGTTTGATCCTTTTTTGAACGCACCTCTACACCAGAACGATTGGCCGCGCCCGTGTGAACGTCCAAGTTATCGGTGCATCATCCCGAGTTATTGTCTTTTTTTCTGGGGTGGACTTCACACTAGTTATTAACTGCTGACGCGTGCCCCGTCTACACAGTCTCGCATGACCTTCCCGCTAGCACGGTTCGAAATTAGTTGAAGATGGATACGAACGATTCTGCGGGCGGCAAAATCTCCCGCCTCCTTCTAAAATTTCCGCCACCTAGTCTTTAGCATGCGAAATTCCCCTTTTGTCCTTGGTGCACGGAAAACAACAGTTACAATACCGCCCTCATCTACATAATAGGTCGGGGCTGCTTTGGTAACTTCCGGTTCCCCCCACCACACAGCACCCCCATTTCCTCTCCCCCTCCCGCAAAAAAGACTAACTCCACAGCACCAGAGCATCTTACATGACGCTGTCCGTACTTCATCGGCCTTTCTACCCCTCCCCTCTTGAAGCCCATTCACTGCCAGCGGCGTCCACCTCGCCGGATCTGCTTCTGCGGCCGCATCTACCCCTCCCACCTCCACTAGAAACAAGTAGACTGCTCATCCACCACTGTACCACAGTCCATTCAGTGCTGGCCTTGTCCACGGTGCCGGATCTGCTTCGCCAGTACTCTCATCAATCGCAGCGCATCTGTAGTGGCTCATATATACTCCCCACTGAAGACGCTTCGTCCACACCTCCCCGGAGCCGCCCCACCAATGGCCCCGTCGACGGCCTCTGATCCTCTGCACCGACACCTTCCTCAACCCTACCGGAGCTGCTTCACTGACACCATCGTGAACCCTACCGGAGTAGCTTCGCCTATACCATTCGCAACCCTACCGGGGCCGCTTTGCCAACTCACAAGTCCACGACCTCAGATCTGCTTCGTCGTACCCTCATCCAACCTACCAGAGCAGCTTCTGATGCCCCGTCCATGGCCACTGATCCGCATCATCGACACCATCCTTAACCCAACCGCCGGAGCAGCTTCACCGATGCCCTCGTCCACGGCCAGAGATCCGCTTCGCCAACACCGTAGTCCACCCTACCAGAGCCGCTCCATAAACACCCTACTCGATGGTTCTAGATCTCCTTACCGGACCCCGACAGCTAGCACAGCTTCATCACCCTTGACGTTTCTAACCTGATTCCCACCGTCTGGCAAGATGCCAAGCACCCGCCACGGCCTAGGTACTTGTCAACTTTAAACCCGTCCAGCATCACCTGCCCGATGTAATTCAAATATACTAACATGTCGCTGTTACCTGTTATGCAGCTGGCAAAAACTACAAGGACGATGTTTCTTCTGGATCTTACAGCTTGGCCAACTAAGATCCTGGACTGAGGCATTGCTATGATCTTGTAAGTGCGTCTCTCTCTCTCTCTCTTGTATTGTTTTGTGCCTGCCAGCGTGCTTTGCTAGGATTTTCGACCAGTAATCCCTTTGTGCAGACAATATTTCTACTACTGGCTGCTAAATTAGATATGTAGATGTCATACATGATACTACCTCGTACCTCCGTTCCTAAATATAAGTCTTTTTAGAGATTCCACAATAGGCTACATATGGAGCAAAATGAGTGAATCTACACTCAAAAATGCATCTATATACATTTGTATGTGGTCCATACTGGAATCTCTACAAAGACATATATTTAGGAACAGAGGTAGTACATTACACAAAATCGTAGGTGGCATGTAGGAATTCCAATGCACTACATTAGGCTCCCTTAGAGTGCCTGCTAGTCCAGCACATAGAGTCATGGCTAGTTTATGCTACACACACAATCGTTAACTAGTGGTTTAAATATGCGCAAGGGATATGCAATGTATTATCATGTAGAGATGTCTGAAATTAGCCATGTCAACTTGCAGACGGGGTTACACAATGAAAAAGTACAAGATGTATGTGGCAATTTCATGGAACATCGCAAAAAAAGGAGAGGCATCAGTGAGCCTATACAGTGTGCTATGGTAGGTCACTCCTCCCTTGCAATCATCGTGACATGTGATTTGTATGTCAGTTCTATTGGCCAAGTTTCTTAGGGACAGTTTTTACGAGTTATCCTGAGAAAATAAGCACCTGTGAATATAAGCTCCAGGTAATAAGCCAACCAGTTCTTTTCGTTGCCTTCCTTTTCAGCTTATCTTTGGTATGATCAGTGAAAAGTCTAGATTGCATTATATTTTGTCATTTTTCTACCCATATGAAAATTAATTTGACTTGCAAACATCACAAATTGAACCTAGTGCAGTAATTAATATGATAGGAAAATAGACCATCACTATTTGTTCAAAGATGCAAATACAAAGATACCATCTACTTGGAGCAATCTACTTTGGTCAATGTTTTCCATAGAGATCCCATTGCCTAATTTAAATGAAGAACGCATGACCCACATTTAAATGAAGAACACTTATTTATTGAAATTCGATGGTTCAAGTGGCTGATTATTATCATATAGCAGCACCACCTGAAAGCATCATATAGCAGCAGCTCATAGCAACTAATCATACAACAGCAGCAGCATTATGCAATTCATCGTATACCAGCAGCAGCTCATAGCAATTCATCATATAGTAGCAGCAGGAGCAGCTCATAGCAATTCATCATATAGCAGTAGCAGGAGCAGCTCATAGCAATTCATCATATAGCAGCAACATGAGAAGCTTATAGCAACTCATCATATAGCAGCAGCTCATAGAAATTCATCACACAGTAGCAGCAGGAGAAGCTCATAGCAATGCATCATATAGCAACAACAGAAGTAGCTCATAGCAATTCATCGTATAGTGGATCAGAATGAAATTTGGCAAAAAATCAGAGGAGATCCTCCCCTTGTGGGATGAGCTCATCCTTCAATAGCACCTCAAGGCCACGGCCTGGGAGGAGGGGAGGGGGAATAAGGTGCCTTCTGCCACAGTGTGGCATCAGCCGTAGTTGTGCGGTGCTCGCCGGAGTAGTGAATTGGACGGACCACATGAGAATGAGGGGCGACACTAGAGGGAGGAGCAGCCGGTGAGATTTGGTCCTACCCGCATGTAGCCTAGCTGGACAGAGCATTGTCGAGGACTAGGCCAGATGGGACCAGCGGCGATGGCTCGCTAGAGGAACCCTAGCGCTGCAGGCAGGGGATCGAGGTAGAGGGAAAGGGGAGAGGAGATGCAAGCGGGCAGGGCAATGAACGCTTGCATGTTTGTTTTTACTTGAGGGTCACGCGGGTGTGAGCAGTTGCATTTTGAGTGTAATATAGGCAGATAACAGAGTCATTTCACTATACCCCTTCCCTTCAATTTTTAGTGAGCTTCTACCCGAAACACCCCCCTTCCAAAGCGAAATAAGTTAAGCCCAAGCCCATAACTCAAAAATGGCGTCTTTACATCTTTTATGGCTTATTTTGACAATAAGCTCTAAAAAGGTGGAATAGAACTAGCCCTTAACCTGCAATGCAATTGTGCGTGCAATGATGAATCACTCCTGCCTGCTATAGTGTACATTTAGGCATCATCATACATGGCATAACCTAATACATGTGCATTCCATTGTGGAATCTGGAATATGTAATGTTTATGTTAGTTCATACGTTGCACATGATGTTTAAATGCCTCTTAAATCTGGTCAGTCAAGTGATGGTCTTTAAGCCTCCTTCTTTGGTTCTTTTCTTGATACTCCCTCGTTCCATCTATATAGGGCCTAATGTGTTTTTCGAGACCGCCTTTAACTATTGATAATACTAATAATATATGAGATGTATGATGTGAAAACTATATCATTGGAAGCTCCTTTCACGTACGAATTTGATGGTATGCTTTTTGTAACTTGCATGTCATATATTATTGCTATAACACTTGGTCAAAGCTAGCCTCGAAAAATAGTTAGGCCCTATATAGATGGAAGGAGGGAGTATGTAAGATTTTCTAACACATCTGTTTAATTGCTTGTTTGCATCAGCCAGCCATACCAGGACTGTTTGCTTTGATTACTTGTTGTTCTTGACCTAACACTCTAACAGTGCTTGTCAACAATTTATACACTAAGGGCTGCTGTAATGGGGCCTTGTCTAACTCATAGGTGACATAAAGGTTTGGCTGTACACTAAAGTAGGCTCTCCAAGAGTACCTGGAGATCCAGTTCGAAGGTATGCCTAGTTTTTACATAGTGCACATAGCAAATGCTCATTTCATTGTGTGCAAGTGCAAGAGATGTGGCATGTTTCATTATGTGGTGTTGTTTTGTTATAATCTCATCTTTTTGTGTTGTTCACGGGCTGGAAAGTATGCATATTTATCTTCCATGGAGACAAGTAACTAGTTTGTGTCACCTTGGAGAGGGGTGCAATGAAGATAAGATTGAGGATTTCCAAGCACAAGATGTTAGGAAGGAGCCTTGCAAGAGAAGTAAGAGCAGCACTGAGCCTATTCAACCAGTTATGGTAAGTCACTGTATCCAACTCAACAGTTCAATTCCTTGTTTGTTTCAGGCATAGTTAATTTGCTCTTTTCAATTACTTTATTTGTCCTCAGTTGATGAGATGCCCAAACAATGATGCCTGATGTTGGGTACTTGTATAACTATTAGTTGACATAATTAAAGGCCTTACCATTTAATTACTCTGGCGAAGTGTGCCTGAAGCTTTGAAGTCTATTAACAACCTATTACTGCATGAGGCTCACAATCTATTTTATACTAGGCTAATGATTGCATAGTTTTGCTTGCTGTAGTAGGTTTTTATGAATCCCTCTGTTGTTCATTATGCTCCCTACTACTTTAATTGAGCTACAGAATGCCCAACTGCTTGCTTACTTATAT
Source organism: Triticum dicoccoides (assembly GCF_002162155.2). Classification (NCBI taxonomy): domain Eukaryota; kingdom Viridiplantae; phylum Streptophyta; class Magnoliopsida; order Poales; family Poaceae; genus Triticum; species Triticum dicoccoides. Next base: position 228,648,138 of record NC_041382.1, read on the forward strand.
GCAACATGCTGTCTAAATTTGTAACTTGTCTGTGTTTTGGATTTGGCCCGAACATCATGCTCCTCTGGTGAGCTAAGAGAGATTTCTGTATGCAGGCTGCACAGACTACCATGTTTATAATTTTTAAAAATATCACCTGCTTATGCTTCATGACGTGCAACATTATTGTTAGTCATGTTTTCCCATGTACAAAATAGTCTGTCTTGCTCGGTTCACTATTGTAACTATATTTTTGCCCTAGTCATGTGTACTTATAGAAAAATTTCAGGATGAAGTGACATCAACAGAAAGATCTGAGAGCAGTGCGGCATGGCCGTTACCGAATGATTATGGATTGGAATTGGAATGTGCTAATGTTCTCGAGCATCAACTAGAGGTGGCAAGACAACGTGTACATAATTCTCAACGTACAATCAACAAGTTGAGATTGGACAAGCAGGTACTAGATGCAGGAGTCAAAAAATGAAACAAGACACTGAGGTAACCACGAAGGAATTAGAGATTTTGCAGACTGAAATTTGTGCTATCTGAATCCGGCCAATCCTATTTTCTGAAGAGATTGTAGTTCAAATGGCAAGTTATGTTGATGCGTGTCCATGATGTATGAGATTTATTTGTCCAGTGTATGTAATTTGCTATTTGTGTACGCTTTATTATCACTGGTGCCGAACTATAGTGCCAAGTGGGTATATTCGCTGTAATTTCTTTATTGTATAGTGTAGGACTATTCTACATTTATATGCCTTAGTGTTTTTATTGTATAGTGTATGTTTTTAGAGGCGATAGTATGTCCAACACTCCCAAACATTTCCTAGACGCCATACAAATGAACAAACATGTGTAGTCAAAGCGGGCCTTAACTGGGTTGGTCAAAATAATATTAACTGGATCCCAAATGATGTGGCCCACCAAATCAATGGCTCTTAGCAGTCTGTTAACAAGCCAAAAGCTCGATAGGGCCATATAAATGGAAATGGCCCACGGGCTTCTAGCAGGCCGAAATAAATGTCAATTTTGTCTCGGCCCTTTTACTTTATGGGCCAGTAAGAGGCCGAAAGTGTTATGGGCCAGAGGAGGCCCAATTTGCAAACTAGGCTTTTAACAGGCCGAAAGTCGCGTTGGGCTGAAATGATGCCCTACGGAATGTGGGCCCCTAATGGACCTAAAGTCAAAGACCCAACTGTTGTGTGGGCCATTAATAGGCTGAGAGCAAAATGTGTTAAGAGTTGGCCCATTTACCGAATGGGCCGAGGACATGCCTAAAGTCACAGCGGGCTAGAATTGGCCTAATTGCAGAATGGGCCGAAAAATGGCTGAAAGACGTTCCGGGCCGTTAATGGGCTGGAACTGACGATGGGCTGCTAACAGGACGAAAGAAGCTCGGGCCGCAATTGGGCCTAAAGACATAGCGGGCCGTTAACGGGATTAAACTAACGATGGGTTGAAAATTGTCAAATCTAGAATGGGACTTTGATGGGTCGATTCTATGTAAGTTGTATGGGCCGTACTTGCATATGGGCTTGACTCAGGTAGGCCGCTAATGGGCCGGCCCGCTTATTTTGACAGGCCCAGCCTTTGCTCTGGAATGGGCCTCTGTTGGGCCGTGCCACGTGTCCACCTGTCATAGACGCCTCCTGTCCAATGAATGGATGACATATGTCCCAACGGTGCGCCAACACGTGTTTCCTCCGGCCAATGACAATTTTACACGTGGAAAATCCTCATTGGTCCGGGCTGTTAACGAGTTATCGGATCCAAAACTGGACCCGATAGCTTAACGGCGACCCGTTATGGTGGATGCCATGTGTCGGTCACCCTTGATGAAAGCACTTCCATGACACGCAATTTATCGTCATGGAAGTGGACAGTTCCGTGATGATAATTTTGGTAATGTCATGGAACACTTCTGCGACAGCACATGTATGACTATCTTGATTCTGCCATAAATTTGTCAGGGATGTACATGCATGATAGAAAACGTGACCTACTGTGACAAACACGTATCATCACGGAAGTGTATTTTTTTGTAGTGAGTAGAGGTCATACTTGGTGCAAAATGAAGGCAAGCAAAAAGATTGAGAAGCGACCAACCAAGAAACGAATAATCTCATAAGCAAGCATTAAGCATAATTAACACCGAATAATGCACCACAAGTAGGATATAATTTTCACTGCATGATTATTGACTTTCGGGCATGCATAGAGAATCACAAACCTTAACACCAATATTCTTACCAAAGCATAATTACTCATCAACATGACTCACATATCACATCATCATATCTAAAAACTATTACTAAGAATCAAGTTTATTTTGTCCAATGATCTTCATGATATTTTATTTTTCTTTATCCTTCTTGGATATCTATCACTTTGGCACTAATTTTCATGTGTTGCTTTTCATAAGCTCGAACAAATATAAGTGAAGATCATGAGCATAACAAACTTTCTTTCTCTAAAAATAATTTAAGTGAAGCAAGAGAGAATTTCTTCAAAATTTTACTACTCTCAAACAAATCTAAGTGAAGCAAGAGAGTATTTCTTCAAAAATAACAAAGCACAACATGCTCAAAAAGATATAAGTGAAGCACTAGAGCAAGTCCTATCTCATAAAAGATTTAAGTGAAGCATATAGAGCAATTCTAACAAGTCATGATATAATTTTGGCTCTCTCAAATAGGTGTTTCCAGCAAGGATTGATGACTTAAAACACAAAATAAAACAAGCAAAGACACATATCATACAAGACGCTCCAAGCAAAACACATATCATGTGACGTATGAAAATATAGTCTCGAGCACGGTCAACACAGAACAGTCTTTAGCAATCTGACTATTTCCAATACTTATTTAACTCCAAAAAGTATGCCAAATTAGGGCGACCTGAGTAATTTGTATATTGATCTACTGCAATTGGCATGGGTATTTTATCGCTCTCTAGTAAAAAATGATAATTGTTTTCGTGAGTGTAAAACTTTCTGTTTTTTCAGCAAGATCAAACAACTATTGCCCAAGAAGATCCTAAAGGCTTTACTTGGCACAAACACTAATTAAAACATAAAAACCACAATCATAACATTAGCATAATTGTGCTAACACTCAAGAACAGAAAGAAAAAATAAATTTTATTCATTGGGTTGCCTCCCAACAAGCGCTATAGTTTTACGCCCTTAGCTAGGCATAAGGCAAGGATCTAAGTTTTGTCTTCCGAAGGTTTGGAAACTTTTGTAAGAGTTTTCTCAAACCCAGGAGGCTCTTCACGCTTCCCTAAATTCTCCAGAAAAGAAACCATCTTAAGATCCAAAATATCCAACCGCTTGTTGCAAAGAGTAATCAAGGTATTCATGCGGTTGATACTACCATTGAGGTGTTTGAGGGGTTCATTATATTTCTGTAATTCAACCATATGCTAACGCACACCAAGTTTGTCCAACATTTGAGCTCCATCGGGGGTAAAATGAAACCCCTTCTTTTGAGGTAGAATTCCCAAGATTCCCTCTAAGAGTTCATAGGCAGCATTGGCGTCAAGTTCAATAAAATTTCCTTTAGCGGCGAAATCAAGAAGTTTTCTATGATGCAAAGCCAATCCTATGTAAAAATTACGAAGCAAAATCTTGGCGTCCCCCTTTAAGTTGGAAATACGATACGATTCCATAATCCTATACCAGGCATCTTTCAAATTTTCTCCTTGTCTTTGTTTGAAGTACAAGACTTCAAAATCTGGTGACAAAGGAGGGGTAGGGACGCTAGCCATCGAGACTAGAAAGCAAGAGAACGGCGAACGAAATAAAAGAGGCGAATAAAACGGCAAATTTTTGTGAAGTGGGGGAGAGGAAACGAGAGGCAAATGGAAAATAATGTAAATTGCAAGGATATGCGATTTTTGATTAGGAACCTGGTTATGTTGAAGATCCTCCCCGGCAATAGCATCAGAAATTCTCCTTGATGGTAGCTGGAACTACGTCGGTATTTCCCTGTAGAGGGAGGGATGATGTAGCACAGCGACGGTAGGTATTTCCCTCAGTTATGAAACCAAGGTATCGAACCAGTAGGAGAACCAAGCAACACAACGTAAGCAGCACCTCCACACAAATAACAACACCTCGCAACCCGACGTGTTAAAGGGGTTGTCAATCCCTTCTGGGGTACGGCGCCTCAAGATAGGCAAACTGATGTGAGGTAAATTGTAGTAAATTGATAGATCGAACGCCAAATAAAATAAATAAAGATAAAACGCAGCAAGGTATTTTTTCATTTTTTGGTTTAATAGATCTGAATAAAAATGTAAAGGAAAAGTATATCGCAAGGCAAATATATGAGAAAGAAGACCCGGGGGCCGTAGGTTTCACTTGTGGCTTCTCTCGAGAAAAATAGCAAATGGTGGGTAAACAAATTATTGTTGGGCAATTGATAGAACTTCAAATAATTATGACAATATCCAGGAAATGATCATTACATAGGCATCACGCCCAAGATTAGTAGGCCGACTCTTGCCTGCATCTACTACTATTACTCCACACATCGACCGCTATCCAGCATGCATCTAGTGTATTAATTTCATGGAAAAACGGAGTAATGCAATAAGAACGATGGCATGATGTAGACCAGATCCGTTTATCTATATGGTGGTAGATATAGATCTCGTCTTTTTATCCTTAGTAGCAACGATACATACGTGTTGGTTCCCTTTCTGTCACTGGGATCAAGCACCGTAAGATCGAACCCACTACCGGGCACCTCTTCCCATTGCAAGTTAAATAGATCAAGTTGGCCAAAAAAAACCCAAATATCAGAGAAGAAATACGAGGCTAAAAGATATCATGCATATAAGAGATCAAAGAAACTCAAATAACTTTCATGGATATAAAAAGATATGACTGATCATAAACTTGAAGTTCATCAGATCCCAACAAACACACCGCAAAAGAGTTACATCATATGGATCTCCAAGAGACCATTGTATTGAGAATCCAGCGAGAGAAAGAGAAAGAATCTAGCTACTAACTACGGACCCGAAGGTCTACAAAGAACTACTCATGCATCATCGGAGAGGCACCAATGGAGGTGGTGAACCCCATCCGAGATGGTGTCTCGATTGGATCTGGTGGTTTTGTACTCTGCGATGGCTGGATGGATATTTCGCCGATGCCTTTAGGGTTTTTGGAATATCGTGGTATTTATAGAGCAAAGAGGCGGTCCGGGGGGCACCCGAGGTGGGTACAACCCACCAGGGCGTGCCTGGGCCTCCTGGCGTGCCCTGGTGGGTTGTTCCCCCCTCGGGGCATCCCCCAGGTGCAACTAGGGCCCATTGCTTTCCTTCTGGCCCACAAAAAATCATCATGGAGTTTCGTGGCATTTGGACTTCGTTTGATATTGATTTTCTACGATGTAAAAAACATGGAAAAAACAACAGCTGGCACTTGGCACTATGTCAATAGGTTAGTACCAAAAAATGATATAAAATGATTATAAAACATCCAAGATTGATAATAAAACAACATGGAACAATCAAAAATTATAGATACGTTGGAGACGTATCAGCCATCCGCTCGGATGGTGAATCGTCAACTGGCGAAACTAATTCAATGTATCAACTGCAAGACGACTGGCTTGGGGGCTGTTCCGATGGTGACAGTATTCCGGACCCCTATGAGTCGTCGAACAGGGTTGCGATCTTCATGGCCGGTACACAGCCGGTGCTTGGCTTAACATCCACCGTGGCCATGAACTCCAGCTCAACGGCCGCGATGACGACTGATGCTAGCGGCCCTGTGCGCCCACCGACTCAAGTTCTGACAGAGTTGTTGGAGGCATTGGCGACTTTGATGGGGGTGGAGGTGACCCCAGACACTCAAGAACATCATAAGGTGGATGTTGAGAAGTTATGAGATGAGATAGCTCAAGCTAAGGAAGAGCTGGCGGCTGCGAACGTTAGGATGCTCACAGAGCGAGCTGCTTTGGACGTTCAGGCACAACAGATTCAGGTGGAGTCGTTTTGGCTTACCTTGGATCAAAACGCTTCAAATGCCATCATAAGAAGGAGACACCAGAGTCGCTTACCTCTGGAGTACGATGCGAATTTTTTTTAACACGCCGGGGGCAGGGACCAGTGACCCGCCCGTGGTGAACCGGGTGGTTGAGGCGCCCGTGACTGGAGCACCAGTTCAGCCGCACACTGTGGATCTGCCTCGTTTGAATATGGCTCCGCCTCAACATTTTTCGACACCATCGGGTCATTATTCTAACCCTTTGGATAACATGATTGCTGCGGCATCACGATTGGTGGCTCTTCCAGTTGAAGGCGAGTCTCCAGTTGCGATAGAGACACAGATGGCCAAAGAACTTCTTCAAACGGCTGTGGCTCAACAAGCGGCTTATTCGTATAGTTGTGAACGGATTCACTCAACCCCTTGCTGACCCATAAGTATAGGGGGATCAATTGTAGCTCTTTTCGATAAGTAAGGTTGTCGAACCCAGTGAGGAGTAGAAGGAAATGACAAGTCGTTATTGGTAAGGTAATGTCTGCAAGTGCTGAAATCGTAAGTAACAGAGTAGTTTGGTAGCAAGATAATTTGTAACGAGCAAGTAACGATAGTAGTAATAAAAGTGCAGCAAGGTAGCCCAATCCTTTTGAGTCCAAGGACTGGCCAAAACGACCTCTTATGATAAGCAAAATGTTCTTGAGGGTACACGAGAATTCATCTAGTCACTTTCATCATGTTGGTTTAATTCGTGTTCGGTACTTTGATAATTTGATATGTGGGTGGACCAGTGCTTAGGTGTTGTTCTTACTTGAACAAACCTCCTACTTATGATTAACCCTCCCGCAAGCATCCACAACTACGAGAAAAGTATTAAGAATAAATTCTAACCATAGCATTAAACTTTTGGATCCAATCGGTCCCTTACGGAATAGCGGATCAACTGGGGTTTAAGTTTCTGTCACTCAAACAACCCATCATCTAATTGCTACTCCACAATGCATTCCCTTAGGCCCAAAATATTGTGAAGTGTCATGTAGTCGACGTTCACATGACACCACTAAGGGAATCACAACATACATACTATCAAAATATCGAACACATATCAAATTCACATGATTACTTGCAACATGATTTCTCCCGTGACCTCAAGAACAAAGGTAACTACTCACAAATGATAAACATGCTTATGATCAGATGAGTATTAAATATCATATTGGATCTGAACATATAATCTTCCACCAAATAAACCATATAGTAATCAACTACAAGATGTAATCAACACTACTAGTCACCCACAAGCACCAATCTATAGTTCTGGTAACAAGATTGAGCACAAGAGATGAACTAGGGTTTCAGAGGAGATGGTGCTGTTGAATATGTTGATGGAGATTGCCCTCCCAAGATGGGAGAGTTGTTAGTGACGATGATGATGATGATTTCCCCCTCCGGGAGGGAAGTTCCCCTGGCGGAATCGCTTCGCCGGAGGGCAAAAGTGCTCCTACCCAAGTTCCGCCTTGAGGCGGTGGCGCTTCATTACGAAAGTCATCTCCTTATTTTTTCTAGGTCAAAATGACTTATATACCAAAAGAAGGGCACCGGAGGTGGGCAGAGGGGAGCACAACCCACCAAGGCGCGCCTGGGCTCCCTGGCGCGCCCAGGTGGGTTGTGCCCACCTGGTGGTCCCCCTCTAGTACTTATTGGCTCCAATAATTCTTATATATTACATAAAAAATCCTCGTGAAGTTTCAGCTTGTTTGGAGTTGTGCAGAATAGGTAGCCCGAGGTAGCTTTTCCAGGTCCAGATATCCAGCTACCGAAATTCTCCCTCTTGGTGTATACCTTGCAAATTATGAGAGAAAAGGCATTAGAATTACTCCAAAAAGCATTATTATGGATAAAAACATTATAAATAATAGTAAGAAAACATGATGCAAAATTGACGTATCACCCCTCGGCCAAGCCAGAGTTATAGCAGGCACATTGACTCGTCAGCAGTTTCAAGCAGTGAACAGCACCATAACCAACCTCGCAGGCATGACCCAGCGTGCGGTGGTGTTGATGCTCAGACTTTGGTGGATCAGGGCATGGCGCGTCGGGAGGCAAAGATGGTGGCTCAGCTAGCGGCTCAACAACAATCTCCGGTTTATCCTTCAACATCTGTGGAGGCAGGAGTGACATCTAGAACATTTGGTGTGCCATGTTTAGTGCCGGCTCTGCGCACCGAGCGTTTGCCTAAGGATTTCAAGGGTCCTCGTAAGGTGCCTAATTATACGGTGGATCATCCTCCAAAGGCGTGGATTGAGAGTTATGAGATGGCCATGGAGAGAAAAACATGTCCTCATGCTTCGAGAGAGAGGTGTCGATAAAAACAAAATACGAATATAGACGCATCATGTTGATTATTATAATAGCAACAAAATTTAAACATAGGACTTTTGTCATAGAACTTTTATCATATACTTCTCATGAATAAGTAATAGTTCATCACACAATCGAAGTATAAAGCAAAAAACTCTATTAGAAACCAACAAACTATGTTCTCAGTCAACTTTGCAACTACAATTCATCATCATTTTAGGAAGGGTCACGTGTCGGAGCCTTTAGGCAAGTCCACATACTCAACCACCATATAGTCTTCTATGATTACTAACACTCACCGCGTATACATGAGAAAAACATTTTAACCGGACACATAGAAAGATAGGGGCTTATGGTTTCGCCTCCCAACGTACTCACCTCAAGGGTGATGTCAACAATAATAACTCATGCCACCCATATTCAGATGGACATATGTGCCTAGATCTTTCCTCACCACATGATGCTTGCCAAAGGAGAAAAATAAAAGGAATAGAGAGAACAAACTTTGATTCTTGCATAAAATAAAAAGATAGGCCCTTCGCAGAGGGAAGCATAGGTTACCATGAGCTTATTTATTTGTATGCACAATCCCTTAGTGCAAAAGAACGTCACGTTACATTGCCCCTCGTGATAGCGACCTTTATTATACAGTCCATCGCTTTTATTCTTCACATGAAAAGTTCGTGCAACACTCAATTTTCTCTTACACTAAATGATCTCACACTATTCACTACAAAAAAAGACACATCCTTGCCATTTTGGGCCGAACGAAATTTTTTCTGTCATACTTATGACACTTCTATGACGATAATTGTGACAAAACCCGGTATCATCATAGATGTGGTGGGCTCCTACTTCTATGACAAAAAATCATGACAGAAAATGGGTTTTTCGTCCTGGGCGGGCCGGAGACGCAGCTGCATGACATTCTTTGGGCCGTCCATGACGGAGAAAACCGTGGTAGAAGCGAGGGCGAGGAAAATATCAGGGGAGTTCCCGGTTACGGTGGGTGGTCGGGGGCCGAGCGATGCGTGTTTCTCTCATACGTACGTGCGTGTGTGCGAGGCATTGCACTCTAACTGTTCCCGAGCAAGGCGTTGGGATCTAACTGAACCCAAGCGATTGCACTGCAGGCTACGCGTTACTGAACCCGAGCGATCGATTGATGGCTGTTAACTGAACCCGATCGAGTGATTCCTTCACTACTGCTACTAACTGAAGCCGACCGATGCTGCCTCTGGATGAACAGTGAGCATTGTTGGGGGTTTGGATGAACAGTTCCCGGTGGGGGTTGGATGAACAGGAACCCGTGGTAGTAGAGGCCATTGCCGCTGGATGAACATGACCCCGATCGAGCCAGTTGGGGGTGGATGAACAGGACCCCGTGGAGGGCTGGATGAACAGGACCCCATGGAGGGCTGGTTGAACAGTAGCCGATGGAGGTCTGGATGAATAGTAGCCCGTGGAGGGGTGGTTGAACAGGACCCCCGTGGAGAGGGCTGGTTGAACAGTAGCCGATGGAGGTCTGGATGAACAGTAGCCCGTGGAGGGGTGGTTGAACAGGACCCCCGTGGAGGGGGTTGGTTGAACAGTAGCTGGTGGAGGAGTGCGCGGTGGAGGCTGGATGAACAGGAGCTCGTGGATGAACAGTCGCAGGTGGAGGCTGGAGGAGGTCGACGGTGGAGATGAACAGTATCCCGTGGAGTCCTGTTTTGCGTTATGCCACACCCCTCCCGATGAACAAGACCCCCGTTTCGACCGTAGCGCTCCAACACAAGTCCGTTTCCTCCGTTTTGCGGTACGCCACACCCCTCCCAATCAACAAGACACCGTTTCGACCGTAGGAGGTCCGTTTCCTCCGTTTTGCGGTACGCCAGACCCCTCCCGATGAACAGGATCCTGTTTCCACCGTGGCCGGTCGAACACAAGGCCGTTTCCTCCTTTCTGCGGTACGACAAGCCTCGTTTCCATCGGCTGTTCCGTCCAAGCCGGTTGGCTCCCGATGAACACGACGATGCATTCCGTTCTGACCCAGCCGGTCGGCTCCCCATGAACACGACGACGACGCAGTTTCTCCGTTCCGACCCAGCCACAACCATGTACACCAGCCCTGGCCATACGTATGCGCGAGTAGGCGTTCGAGACCCCGCCCGTATGTACGTACGTGCCGTATTTTCTTTCTTGCACCCTGGCCACTGTACGTACGTGTACATGCTACATGCGCGCCTCTACTACGACACTTGCGCGCCTCAACTACGACACGTGCCCTTCCTTGCACGGCCATAGTTCATCGCTGTAGCCTGCAGACAGACCGATCGACCAGTATGTACGTACACGTTCGCGACCAGAATGACAACACTACTTATGCTTCGACCAGGTGGGTCCCGACTGTCAGGCACTTCCTTGCGTGTGATGATGTAGCTGGTGGGTCCCAGCAGTCAGGGGGCGAATGGTTTTTTTTTGCCCATAATATGGACGCACTTCCTTGCGTGTGAAGATGTAGCTGGTGGGTCCCAACAGTTAGGGGGGAAACATTTTTTTTGCAAAATACGATGGCCCGTCCGGTGGGTCCCCGCTGTCAGGTGGAGGAATAATTATTTTCCACGTAATAAGGAGGCACTTCCTTGCTGCGGCCATGGACCTAGCTGTCAGCCTCTCCACGTAAAGTACACTTCCAATGGAAGTCGGTCGTTAACCACATTGACCACGCCGCGCCGAGAGCACCAAGGCGGTGGACGACGGCAAGGCCTAGGAAGGAGACAACGCGGAGCCGGGGAAGACGCGGCAGTGGATGCCCATGCGGAGAGGAGTACGAGGGTTCACTGGTTCGGCTGCGGTGTGAGGATGTCGTTGCCGCAGGGCCTGGCCAGCGGTGGGAGTAGTAGGGGGCTGTGAGGCCTCCGCAGGAGCACAGCCAGCCATGGGAGGCAGGAGCAGGCGGCACGACCGGCGCTGCTTTGGGAGGCTGGAGCAAGAAGATGAGAGGTTGAAGAAGCACGACGGCCGTTGGATGGACATAGTACGGTCACTACAGCTAGAATCGTTTATATTGACTAAGTTGACAAAGCCCTCAGTACGCGTCAAATTAGTAGGTCCACAGGTCAGCCTCTGAAACGGTGTGCCCCAGATGTCAGGGGAGGAATCATTTTTTGGGCGGGTGAAGCTAGAATATCCGAGATTGAAGAAGAAGCACGACATCCGTTGGATGAACATCCAACGGCCACTATTGCTAGAACTGTGTGTTGACTGTAAGTTGATAAAGCCTTGCATACGCGTCAACTTATTTTTTTAGGGGATGCGTCAACTTAGTAGGCCCACAAGTGTGTGGCAGAGAACTTATAGCCCATTTGAGATTTGTAAGAATGTACAACCCATTTTTGAATTCTAATGGAATTTACTACAACCCATTTACAATTTGTTTAAAGTACAGCCCATTTTCTAGCTAGGACAACGATTAATAATTTCAAACAAACGTTCAAAACAGAATTCAATAAAATTTCCCACATTTTGATGGGATCCAAAATATTTTTATCCCGAAATTTTTAGTCAAATTAAATACAATTTCAATTTAAATTTGTCTTATGTAAAAATCCAACGAAACATTGCGCACGCAACAATTAATGAAATTAAAATTTTCAAAATCAAAAAGTAATATTTTATAAACTAATTACATGTTTGGTGCATGTTTTTATAGTTATAGCCCAGTTTTTATAATTACATCCCATTTATTATTTCTTAAAGCCCATTTTCTTGTTAATCCTAATGCATCCCTCCTAGGAAAGATTTGCAGCCCAGCGGGGCAGAGAATAACAAGTTGACCTTGCCTGGTATTCCTAAAAAAAGTATAGCTAGGCTAACCATTTTCAGCTTGAAAAAAATTAATATCTGGGCTGGATATCTGGCCAAGCTAGACGGGCCGTAGCCTGCCTAGTTAATACCCTGCTCTCCTATGAACAACAATGAAAGCATCGCTCAAGAAAAACTCTGTAGTGCTCACACCTCAAAAACACAAATACTGCTCGAGCTGCTTGGTCCCAGCTGTCGGCTGATCCTTGTGCAATTCTCTCGTTTATTGACTACATAGGTTGACAATGGTGTGTGACCGCGATCTCAGGAAACCAGGAGGAAGCAAAAAAATATAGTTGTACATAATAAGGAGGCACTTGCGTACGTACAGCTATGGCCCAAGTGGGTCCCTACTGCCATTCAGTCAAAATAAAGTCATCTCCTGAATCCTCGTGTTCGTTGACCATGTTGACAATGCTCGGTGCCACGGCGAGCGCAATAACTCAAAGGATGACAGAGAGGGCCTCGCAGGCCCTATGAATGGTGTGATACAGCGCCCGCTGCTCATTCAGGAGGCCAGGATCATCAAACACCTATGAGCACGTTCGAGAGACTAAGATGACATGAAATGGTAAGGCTGCACTTGGGAGCTCTGGTTTATTTCACACATGTATTAAGATACAAGTGTAATTTACTTGTCATAAAAAACAAGGCATAAAATAGAGGCATAATGAAACCGAGGGCCCGAGGTTTCTAATGAAAACCGGCGAGTTACACGTGTAATTTGAGAGACCAGTGTATATTTTACTAGTCGAAATCGACCAACCAAACGCTTCGCCCGAGACCATCTGCTTTTATTTACAAGCGTCAGTTTTACAAGCGGTTTTGGTTGGAAAACGACGATCCAATCACGACCTAAGATGATGAGTTGGTTGTAAGTTCATATGGTTTCACCTCTAACCTACCTGAGTTGTCGTATAGGCTATGAATAAAACATAAGACAATGAACTTCTTAAGCACAGAAACAACAGAAGAGGATGATCTTCTTAATATGCAAATCACAGGCATTAGCTCAACATGCAAAACAATATGAAGCATTATTCTCAGGAGGCATGGTGAACAGCTCGTGATGCCGCATGCCAGAGCATTCCAAGCTCAACTTTGCAATCAAACTCACAAGGCCTGACATTACATAGACAACATTCAGAACAAACTCTTAAAATACCTTACATAAGTGAAAATACATGTGACTATGCATCTCAGCAGAGTAAATATTTACTTTTGAACTGAAGACGGGAATAGGAAAAATGATTGACGTTGCTCACAACAAAGGGCGTCCCACTCAAAAATATCAAATGCATGTCTTCTGGCTCAATGAGCAAAATTTTACAAGGTTTTCCAATTCCAATATATTAAACTAATGTCTTCTTGCTAACATCAATGATTAAACTTTGACAAGATTTTCCCATTCAAAATATGTAATGCCTATGATTGTGGAACGGGCAGGGTTTGTCATCAGTTTGTCATCTGATAGTCCGGTGGCTCAAGGTGATGACGAATGATTAGAGAACCATTCGATGTATTGTGCATTATGAAGTATTATGGAGGACACGAAACATCTGAACATTTTATGCAGTTCCACTAAAATCAAGCTGGGCAACCCTATGGATTTCGTATTTATATGCTGCAAGAAAACAAAGACACTTCAACACACACATGAATATTGGCCCTAGTGTCAACCCACCAATCGGTGTACTAACAAACTGAAAGTACGGTAAACAGATTACCATACCCAGATGCCCCATTATTGTTGCTTAGAATGACATTGACAGACTTGGAGTCCTGTCATGTCTTCTTGTACTTGTTTGGGCACTTTTTTGCCCAGTGCACTCCATGTGTTGTAGAGTTGCCTATGCTCTCTGCACACTAGTCATGTCACCAATGTCTACTAATACTCTGTAAAGCTTCTCGATCATTCCTTATGTAATGTAGCGGAAACAATGACTGCTTCTTTCTGCAAAGTGGTAAAACCAACTGGACCCACTAATGTAGCAGTTTGCCTTAGACACATTGGCTCCTTTTGTGCAGTTCAACTAAAATCAAAGTCGGAATAAAACCGAGCTTTAATTATGATATCCCGGTAAGCAACAATAGGTATAAGGGAAACAATTACTGAGAAATAACGGTTGATGACTTGTACTCCCAGAAGAAAAACATCTACTGATCTACCTTATCTTAACGGGAAGCAAAGCAGGAGAGTAGCAATTCTCCATCAGTGTGATTCATTCATATTAACTGAGACATTATCTTAACAATGCCTTGTTTCAACATGTATAAAGAACGACAAAGCAGAAAAGTACCATTCCTAAAACAATGCGACTGATTCATTTTAACCAAGACATTATCTTAAAAGTACCTTGGTTAAACATGTAGAAAGAACTACAAAGCAGGATAGTACCATTTGTAAAACACTGTAACTGATATATAATAACAGAGACATTATCTGAATAATACATTTCTTAAACATGTACTTCGGCCGATCCCTAACAGAAATTGTACTCCCGCTGATCCCTAACAAGTGTTGCAGTTTTGAACTAAGATTCATTAGTTACTTCTGAGGAAAGTCGGTACTGACCTTTCAAGACAAAAATTTTAAACAACTCGTGAGGAAGACCTAAGAGAGATCTAAACACATATATGGAAATCCGGTCTACAATAGCAACAAGTTGAATAGATATCCCTATTTTAACAGAGGCAAAAAAAGGAATCAATTACTGGCCAATAAAGGAGAATGAAACATGCTACCACAAATATGGTAATCCCGCCAATCCCTAACAAGTGTTGCAGTTTTGAACTAAGATTCAGTAGTTAATTTTGAGAGTGGCATTGCTTAATTTTACCAGCGGCATTAGATTAACAAAAATCATAAACAGTTCTAGGGGAGAGTGGGCACAACAACACCATGTGCTTCCATCTACTTATAAAGGGGGTGATGCAGAGTTTTGTTGCAACAAAGAAACAAGCATCATGTCTGGGTTGGAACAACTTTTGACCACTCAATGGTAAAACACAGCTGTTCAATAGCTTCAATTCAACATTTATCCAAAACAGTACCAATACAAGTAGCACAACATCTCAAAGCACACTGCAGCATCATGTGGATGAAAGTTGGTACTGACCTTTCTTGACCAAGATTTGAAACAACTCGCGTGGAGGACTTGAAAGAAATCCCAACACATATATGAAAATCCATGATCTCCTTTTGTGCAGTTCCACCAAAATTAAGCAAAGTCGCCGGTGTGCCATTCAAGTTGAATTGCACAAAACACTCTTACAACATACATGTTTCGCGTAGCGAAGCAAAATGTGGCAATAGCAACAAGTTTAATAGATATCCCTATTTCAACAGAGGCAAAAAAGGAATTAATTACTGGCAAAATAAAGGAGGATGAAACATGCGGCCACAAAAATAATAATTCCGCCAATCCCTAACAAGTGTTGCAGTTTTGAACTAAGATTCAGTAGTTAATTTTGAGAGTGGCATGGCTTAATTTACCAGCGGCATTAGATTAACAAAAAGCATAAACAGTTCCAGGGGAGAGTGGGCGCAACAACACCATGTGGTTCCATCCACTTATAAAGGGGGTGATGCAGAGTTTGTTGTAACAAAGCAACAAGCATCATGTCTGGGTTGGTACCTTTTTTGTTCACTACTTAATGGGAAAAGAGAGCAATACAATAGCTTCAATTCAACATTTATTTAAAACAGTACTAATACAAGTAGCACATCATCTCAAAACGCACTGCACGATCGTGTGGATGAAGGCAAGTACCAACCTGTCATGACGCACACAAGATCACCTACGAATCTGCGAACACGAATGGGAAATCCAATCTCGTTTTGTGCAGTTGCACTGAAATCAAGCAAAGTCGCCGGTGTGACGTTTAAGTTTGCTATGGCAACAAGTTGAATAGATATCCATATTTTAACAGAGGCAAGAAAGGAAACAATTACAGGCCAATAAAGGAGGATGAAACGAACGGCGACAAAAAGAAGCATCTAACTTATCTTGATGGAAAACAAAGTAGGACAGTAGCATTTCTAAAACAGTTGCATTGATTCATATTAACAGAGACATTCTCTTAAAACAACATTCGTTATGAATTTAATTTACTTTTAACAGTGGCATTACTTCAATTTTCCAGCAGCATTCTTAGATTAACAACATCAAAATAGTTGTATGCGACACGGGACATGGGACATGCCAGCACTATGTGCGTCCACACGTATAAATGGGTGATGCAGAGTATGGAGCCAAGCAACATATCTGCGTTGGTCCCATATTTGTTCTCTTTGAACCTTTCTTCCTATGTGAGGGCAGCAAATCTAGTCCTACACATACTACCCTACCCCCCAGTTTCTTTCCCTTTTCAACAAAGAGATCGGTTCCCTACAGATGTGTGTACTGGGTTACCCCATGTTTCCCTTTTCGACCAGCAAAGCGGCTAGATAGACAGTCTATACTACTTTCCCTCCCTCCTTTCCTCATTGAACCACGTCCTAGATTCATGCTCCACCCCACCGCACCCTTCTTTCCTCTTTGAACCAAGACCTAGATTCGACTACATAATCTAAAAAGATCTGCATGCAGCTAGAGCAATGACGGTTTCAAAGAAACTTATACCTTAGGGTCGTCAGGGTGTGGCAAGGTGTGTGGCGGGAGGCCGGATCTGCCCACACTACATACGGCAGCGAGGAAGAAGGGGCCGGTGGCCCTCCCGCACAGGCGCTAGGTGAAAGAGAACAACGAAGCCGGTAGTGGATTGCCTCCTTCACCGAAGGCGATAGAGTGAACGTTGCACCTCCTCCCCTTCCCGGTGCGACGAGATCCGGATGCCTCATTCACCAGCTGTGAGGGGGGAGAGAGAGACAGAGGCCAACGTAGTCTTTTTTAGATCTGGTGAAGAGGGTGACTAGGTGAGAGACTGTGAATATAGCAAACCCTAGCAAAGGAACGCTGAGCCTCCAGTGTGTGTGTGTGTGTGTGTGTGTATATATATATATATATATATATATATATATATGTAGTGCGGCGAGAGTGTGGAGAGTGCAAACTCTAGCGAACAAGCGTTGAGGCTCCAGCTTATAAAGTACTACATATATACTATACTACGGACTGAGCTCCAGTGCCTTAGTTGCACCTGCTTTTGGCTGTATGACAGGTGGGCCAGCCACATTTTGGGCCCACCTGTCATAAACCCAAAGGCAGGTGCACTAAGTCAATGAAGCTGCATCCATATAGTAATCGTGTATACTACCAATATATAGTGGAGTGGTTTTCTTATTATCTCCATAACAATCGTTTTAAATTGTGTAAGTACGAAACAAAACTCTTAATTTAACGTACCAGTGAAGAAAACTACTACTTCCGATGAACTAACGATCAATGCGTCCTGGTCGCACTTCCTGTCTGGGTCGTGCGGTACACTACCCTCTCTTAAGTGAACAACCACACATGCTCCAAATTATCGGAAACATGTGAGAGTGTTTACAAATAAAGAATTTTAATTTCAATTATCAGAAAGGTTTGATAGTATGTACAGTTTGCCCTCTCTCAATAATTATGGTTTGTTGTGTTCGGCCTAAACTTGGTCAAACTTTACAAAGTTTGACTACAGTCAAATCTAATATGCGGAGTAAATAAAAATGGAGGGCTACTACGTCCATCCGGGTTTTTAGTCCACACCATTTTTTAATCAAAGTTAATAGTTGGACAAATAAAATTACAGGGGAGCTGAAGACAAAGTTGTGAGAAGGCTTAGAAATCAATACAAAACTTATGCTCGTAGTACCAACGTCGATCCTTCTTCGAGGAAAAATTTGGTTCATAGCCAATTGTGTGATAAAATTGCACCAACGTGAAAGACAACTGCGTCTCCAACGCAACCAAGGTGAACCGATGAAGGATATCATCTTTGTGGGTAACAATCAAAGAGCATTGATGGAAGACCACTTGTTTTTCATGGAAAATCGACCAGCTTCACCAGCCGATGCAACCATGAGGCGCAACCATGAGCATCAATAGGTCATCATGGTGATGCATCATCCATTTGGCATCAAGTTTGGGTGAGGAACCTATGAAGTTCGACAAATTCTCACCGTGGTCTATTTCTTCTCATTAATCAAGCTCGAGGAAGGAAGAACCACGCGGCAGAGGACAGTGAGGCGGAACAACAATGGCCATCCAATTTTGTGCAGTTCCACTAAAATTGAGGAATACATGCCCGGGTATGGAGATACGCATCGTTGTTTGCAAAAATATAAGAGGGGGATATAGTGTTGTTACTTTGTTTTGGCAGTGGTACAAGATTAACAACAACATCTCAATTGTCAATAAGAATTAATGAAAAGTACACCAACAAATAGAAGCATCATGATTATCTTGATGGCAACTAAACCAGGATACTCGAGAAAAAAACATTTCTTCATTTAACCAGTGATAGTATTAGATTAGCAGCAGCAATAGGAGCATATGGACAATGACCGCACAACCACCATGTACTTTTTATTGAAACAACATGTATACCTCCAACGAGGCATAAGTCAGGACAACTTTTCGAGTGGCATTTCCTCCATAATAGTAGGTGATGTTGGACCAGCCGACGAACCCTAGCTACTATACATGGGGAGCTGGGGAGTAGTCGCATAGAAGAAAACCCACATGCAGCTACCTGGGGAGCTGGACCAGTACAAGAAGTTATACCTCAGGTGGGCGAGATGTCGCTTAGGCAGGCGGATGGGATCTGCCCACACGACGGCAGCGAACAAGGGCGCGGAGGACATTCGTCCGCGCCAGTGCCGGCTCCGAGAGGACGGTGCGCATCGGCTTCCTCCATCACCGACGGCGACAACATCAGTGCTGCACCTCCTCAGCTCCCGCAGCGGACGGGATTCGGCCGGATCTGTGACCACCGGTGAGGAGAGAGATAGAGTGGACACTGTCATCTGGTTTTGATATGGATAGGGTGAGAGAGCGAGACGCGAGAAACCCTACCAAACAAGAGGCTATATATACAATGGATTAAAAAAATCTCTCCATAGCAGTGGTTTTAAATAGAATACGTGCGTTCCCAGGAAAAAGAAACAAAAATTGGCGGACAATTTTTTAACCTACCAAGAAAGAAAACTCGATCAAAAACATGCCCCCGCTTCCAGGTCGCGAGAGTCGTCGCACACACACATAGACATAAACATGCCTCTGAGGATGGCCGGATAAAACTGAATACAGATGGTTCCTTCTTGCCAGAGAACGGAACTGCTAGTACATGCATGATACTAAGGCCTTGTACAATGGTAGGTGCTTAGGGGAGGTGCTTAGAGAAATAAACCAGGCTTTCCTTAAGCACCAGTGCCTATTTGTACAGGGTAGATGCTTAACTAAGCGTCTCTCATGTAGAAATAAGCATTGGTGCTTCAGAAAAATCCGGTTTATCTTTCTAAGCACCTACCGTTGTACAAGGCCTAAGGGATCATGGGGGTGCTATAATTTTCTCTTCATGTAGAACCTTGTGTTATTGCGCGAACGCACTGGAAGCAGAATTGTTGGCCATCAAAGAGGGTTTGTCGCTCGCACTGCAGTGGACTAATCTTTTTTTGATCCATACACCGTAGAACAATCGTTCTACGGTAAATTATATTAATATAATAAAGTACATGGGGAGTCTAAGCTCCAAATATCAATATCGAGACCGACTGGCTTGAAGCTACAAATATGGTGAGCATTAGGAATGAAGATCTTGATAGATATCGGTTTGGTTTTTTGGTGCGTGAGATTAGATCGCTCATGGAACTCCGAAATACTTGTATTTCTCATGTTCGACGAAACAACAACATTGTCAATCATACTTTAGCTCATTATGGTAGGACTAGTGGCCGTATCGCTGTTTGGCTAGGTTCAGGCCCTGATGGCATTGTTGAACTTTGTAACTCCAAGTGTAGCCTGGCTACGTGAGTAATACAAGTTTGTTCCCGCAAAAAAACAAAAAGACATAGACATGCATATCTGTGTTTACATAAAATTCCATCTCAATCTCCATCTCCAATCATATTTGTCCAACTAGCACATTATTTATGTTGCTAATTATATACGCAGGAATATTAACGTACAACATCTCTTGTTTACGGGCGTCCGGACCGCTAGCACGCCCGCTCCTGACCAACCCGAACCCTCTTCATCACCTGCGCGTGCTTCCCGCCCAAAACGGTCAGTGCCGCATTCATGCCCGGTTAAAGCGGACATGACCTCTCACTAGCACCGGCATTGAAGCGGCGCGCCGGCCGAGAGAGCATCGCCTGGGCCGCTTCCCAGTGCACGCCACTGCTCCATGTTCAAAGGTCGCAATAGCCAGTCACAACATGCATGTAAAAAGTTCTTGGGATTCCGTGCTACAGCTAGCTGTCCTCCCCCAACTCATCAATCTCTTCCAGTAGTGCTAGTACTTCATGGCGCGATCCATCGACAAGCAGGCAGGAAAGTTACCGTATACTCGGTTTGCGGTGAGTGGCATGTCGAGCGACCGTGTGGGGTCGAGCCGTGGATGAGGGTGAGACACGAATGCGACAAACGTGATTTAAACGTTGGTTTCCCTCTGTTTCCATTTTTTCTCTGGAAAAACAGAAACTTTCCACTCCATTTTCATTCCTACTCCAAGGTTGCCCCATTATAACATTCCATTAAATACAAAGGAAAACTAACACGCATGCTGATGCATCTCAATGATTCACAGATCATGGCCAATATTTACTTCACAACTAAAGACAAAAGTTGTGAGAGCGTGTACAAAAGAAAAACTACTGATGGGGTCACTATGACTTAAACCCTAAACCCTAAACAGGATTTAATTTCCTGGCTAGGTAGAACCCGTCGAAGGAAAGATGGCTGGCACCCTCGGATCATACGATGCTTTTGTGCAGTTCCACTAAAATCGAGCTGAGCATCCCTGATGCCAAATATATTGAAGAAGTGTGATTATAATAATAGTACTGGCACTAGTTCATGAGACATAAACTCATCACAAATAGAAGCCGGTAGAAGTAGAGAAAGATTGACATGGAGATGGAGCTACATGGGGAGTTGCGGCAGTGGCGCAAGCCGGCTCCAAAAGTAAGATGTACTACCTGGGACGTCGGGCTGTAGCTAGAAGGGCAGTTGGGACGCGGCATCAGCCCATACCGCGGGGACCCCCGATTGGGACACACGACTGTGGGTTTTCTCCCTCGTCGATGTCGACCGCGTCTACAAAGAACATTGTTCCCTTCCCCCAGCAGCGGGATCAGCCCGGATATGTGACCAGCGGTGTGGCCAACGTCATTCTATGCTTGTGAAGAGAGAAACCCAAGCAAGCAAGCTTGTAGCTTAGGCTCCTGCTAGTGTATATAACTACATATAGTGCTTTTCTTTTTCTCTCCATATCAACCATTTTATATTGCGTACGTGTCATTAAAGAGTGAAATGATGGTTGCTTCTTCCGACTAACTTACTATGTGATTTGACTGCTCCTTAGTGCCCCCTACACGTACTCCCCCTACGTGTATGAGCGTTCCTGAGTTTCACTTGTACTTATCTCTATTTTCTTGCATGACACATGAGTAGACAGGATGCGCATAGAGGAATTTTGTTACTACATGTTGTTATGTAGTACTGTACTACTAGTACTTACTCCCTCCTTCCGGTTCACTACTGGTACTCCCTCCATCCTGGCTTATTGGTCCCCTTTGTACTCAATTAATGGGCTTGTTTCCTCAAGAAATTGTCTTTACCAACGTATTAATATCGGGAATTCATGCATGAACAATGAATGATTAAACCTTGCATGCAACATTTTGACAAAGCATTGACTTATGAACATGTGAATGTAAGGGACTACAATCTCGTGCATGCATGCAACAGTCACACGTACACATGTACGTAAAAAAGCATGCGATGCCCTAATGCATGCATGTCCGAGCACACAATGGAACACACACGGTCACACTCAAGTGCTCAACCTACACGTGCATGCACACACATACTCAGCCAGGGTGAGCTAGTGACCATATAAACACCGGAAAATGTATATATTGAGCACAATGAGCATATTATGAAGTCCACTGACCATATTTTTACAAATATACAATGATAGACAGTGTATTTATCTCGTTTGAAATGAAGTCATATTAACCGGAAAGGAGGCAGTATGGACTAGCATTACTTTGCTGTGTCCCGTCAACTTGCCGAACGAGGAGAAGCTTGCAGGACGGGAGAAGCTTGCGCGCAGTGGCTTGCAGGACAAGGATAAACTTTTGACTAATGCAAGCTCTCCCTCGCTCAGGCGGTGGACGTGCAACAGTTAATTCGGTGTCAGATTGCCAGAAGCATACACTATACTAGTACTAGTAATATTGTTCGACTTCCCGAAGAGGCAAACAACCAAGCACAAAGTTTACTAGTACTAGTACTACTACTATAGAGATATGTACTCTACTATACTAGGAACTGGATGGAGGAGCATCTGCACTTTTATTATATTTTAAAATTGTGATAAAGAAATCTTCAACACATTTGGTTCTCTTCGAGGGTTCTCGCATGTGATAATGGAAGTTGATTGCATGGGACACTCGCCAAAATTCTCGCTTAATTCTGGCTCAGATCCTTTTACAAATAGGAGTGAGGGAGTCCTAGATTAGGGGGTGTTCGGGTAGCCGGACTATACCTTCGGCCGGACTCCTGGACTATGAAGATACAAGATTGAAGACTTCGTCCCGTGTCCGGATGGGACTTTCCTTGGCGTGGAAGGCAAGCTTGGCGATGCGGATATTCAAGATCTCCTACCATTGTAACCAACTTTATGTAACCCTAACCCTATCCGGTGTCTATATAAACCGGAGGGTTGTAGTCCGTAGACAATCAACTCCATATACAACAATCATACCATAGGCTAGCTTCTAGGGTTTAGCCTCCTTGATCTCGTGGTAGATCTACTCTTGTACTACCCATATCATCAATATTAATCAAGCAGGACGTAGGGTTTTACCTCCATCAAGAGGGCCCGAACCTGGGTAAAACATCATGTTCCCTGCCTCCTGTTACCATCCGGCCTAGACGCATAGTTCGGGACCCACTACCCGAGATCCGCCGGTTTTGACACCGACATTGGTGCTTTCATTGAGAGTTCCTCTGTGTCATCGCCTTTAGGCCCGATGGCCCCTTTGATCATCAACCACGATACGGTCCAGGGTGAGACTTTTCTCCCCGGACGGATCTTCGTCTTCGGCGGCTTCGCTCTGCGGGCCAATTCGCTCGGCCACCTGGAGCAGATCGAAAGCTACGCCCCTGGCCATCAAGTCAGGTTTGGAAGCTTAAACTGCACGGCTGACATCCGCGGAGACTTGATCTTCGACGGGTTCGAGCCACGGCCAAGCATGCCGCACTATCTCGAGAGGCATGATCTAGCTCTGCCTCCGGACAGTGTCCTGGAGGCCGCACACTCATCGGTTCCGACCCCTAACTCGGAGCCTATTGCGCCAATCGAGGATGAGCGATTGGAGGTCACCTCGGGGGCTTCGATCTCAAAGGCGATCGAGCCGAACGCTAGCCCCGCACTCTGCATGATCTGTGACTCCAAGGATCCGGACTCCTTTCCGAACTCCGAACCCCCTGCGCCCCTGCCAATCGAATCCGATTGGCCGCCGATAATAGAGTTCACCGCCGCAGACATCTTTCAGCACTCGCCTTGTGGCGATATCCTGAACTCTCTCAAGTCTCTCTCCTTATCAAGAGAGCCCTGGCCGAACTACGGTCAGCAAGGATGGGATACGGACGATAAAGAAATTCAAAGCCCACCCACCACCCACTTGGTAGCCACTGTCGACAATTTAAACGACGTGCTCAACTTCGACTCCGAAGACATCGACAACATGGATGACGATGCAGGAGATACCGACGAACCAACGCCCATAGGGCATTGGACAGCCACCTTGTCTCACGATGTGTACATGGTGGATACCCCTAAAGGAAGCGACAACGAGGAAAAAGGGGATGGGACGGGAGCTCCACCCCCCGAAAAGCAATCAAAGCGCCGGCGTAAACGCCGACCCAAGCCCCGTCTCGACAAAAACCCAGCCATAGAGCAGGACGAGCCAGTAGACGACGAGCAGGCCTTAGAGCAACCGTCCAAACAGGGCAACACGGATAGAGAAACCGAACATCCCTTCTCCGGTGAAAACGGCATTCTGGATGACCTCATGCCGAATAAACCTATGGAGCATAAGAATCTCCACGAGAGGCTCGTTGCAACTGCACGCAGCCTAAAAAAGCAGAAGCGGAAGCTAAAAACAGCGGAAGATGCACTCCGGATTAGATGGAGAAAAGTAATCAATACCACAGATAAGTACGGCGACAGTCGCCACACTAAAAGCTATCCGAAAAGAAAGCTACTGCCTGAATTCGACGAAGAGGCCCTCGAGCCCTCGCATTCAAAAAATGAAAAAGCCACACGGTCGGATAGATGACCCCATAAAGCGGCAAGCGGCGCCGCACCTAAATCGGCATGCGACCCACTTAAGGATTTGCATCATGGCCCAGTCAGGTCCATTTATGGTCCAAGAAAGCAAGCTCTCGTAAGCAACGCTATGAAGCCATCATCTGAATCCGGCACACCCAAATACAAGGGCGCCGCACACCCCCTATGTTTCACCGATGAGGTCCTGGATTATGAATTCCTAGAGGGATTCAAACCCGTAAACATAGAGGCATATGATGGAACAACAGACCCTGGAGTTTCGATCGAGGATTATATCCTCCACATACACATGGCTAGAGGAGATGATCTCCATGCCATAAAATATATACCCGTTAAGCTTAAAGGGCCAGCCCGGCATTGGCTTAAAAGCCTTCTCGAAAACACAATTGGAAGCTGGGAAGAGCTCGAGGATGCTTTCCGAGCAAACTTTCAAGGGACCTATGTCCGCCCTCCGGATGCAGACGATCTTAGTCACATAACTCAAGAACCCGGAGAATCAGCTCGACAGTTCTGGAATAGATTCCTCACTAAAAAGAATCAGATAGTCGACTGTCCGGACGCCGAAGCCTTAGCAGCTTTCAGGCATAACGTCCGAGACGAATGGCTCGCCAGACACCTCGGCCAAGAAAAGCCAAGAATAATGGCCGCACTAACAAGCCTCATGACCCACTTTTGTGCAGGGGAGGACAGCTAGTTGGCAAGGTGCAGCCCCAGCGACCCAAGTACATCCAAAACTAGGGATGGAAACGGAAAACCGCGATGCAACAAGGACCGTCGCTGGACTAAGGACAAAAGTCCGAAGAGCACGACAGTCAATGCCGGATTCAAAGGCTCACGACAAAATCAGGAAAAATCGCCCCCCAGGATAACAGGGACGATCCATCCAACCTAAATAAAATCCTGGACAGGATATGTCTAATACACAGTACTCCCGGGAAGCCTGCTAACCACACCCACAAAGACTGTTGGGTTTTCAAACAATCCGGCAGACTCAATGCCGAACACAAGGGGCTCGACACAGCAAGCGAAGACGAGGACGAACCCCAAAAGCAGAGCACCAGGAAACAAAAGAACTTCCCACAAGAAGTAAAAACAGTGAACTCACTTCACATACAAAACGTGCGGCGCCCGTAAAGGTACGCACCACACGGCCCAAACGGTCCTGCCACTGGTTGTCAAAACCGATCATCTTCGATCAGCTAGATTATTCTAGGAATATCAAGAATGTAGGCTAGACTGCCTTGATACTCGATCCAATAATTGGCGGACTCTAGTTTTCAAATGTCCTTATGGATGGCGGCAGTGGACTAAACCTGATATATCAGGATACAATCCAGCACATGGGGATAAACCCAGCAAGAATCCGCCGCAGCAAAACCTCCTTTCAAGGGGTAATACCTGGTCCGGACACCCATTGTATGGGTTTTCTCCGGCTCGAAGTCATATTCGGCTCTGCCGATAACCTCCGCCGCGAAAAGCTAACCCTCCATATCGTCCCGTTCTCAAGTCGCTATCAAGCACTACTGGGACGCGAAGCTTTCGCTCGCTTTAACGCAATACCGCATTATGCATCTCTTACGCTTACGATGCCCGGTCCACGAGGCATCATCTCTTTGAAGGGGAAGCACTAAAGTGCACCTCCCCAAGCGGAGGACTGTGCGGCCCCTTTGACAGCCCCACAGCAAAATGGCCTCACTGGCCAAAAAAAAACTTCGAAATAGGTCATTCAAGACCACGAACGCGGATAGACGAGTTCGGTGCAAAATCATCATTGATGCAGGCCTAGAAGCCATATACCCCCGCACTAGGTGCTCCACGCATATACAATAAGAGACAATAAAGCTCAATCTTATATATCTTACTTTATACTTTGCTTATTTTAAACTTTTTCAGCACGACCCGTTTTCAACTCAGTTCCTCTCTTTTACAGATGAACGTCGTGCGGCGCCCGTCCAGAATACGGCACAACCGAGACACAGGCACAGACGTGCAGTAGGGACCCGTCCTAAAGGATTCTTTTTAGATTAAGTCCCTGGTTTTTTCTTTCTGATATAACCAAGGAGGAGGCTGGCGTCTTGGCATGTGGCCATGTCAGAATTTTTGCATGTACCTAGACACTAGGGGCTTTTTTAATAAAGAGTGTTGTTTCGCCCGCACTCATAAAGACCGAACACCTTAGGGAGTGTTCGGCGTCGCGAGTTTTGGCATTATATGCATCAGCTCCGAATCATGATTTTGGTCAAATGTTGGGTTGCCCGGCTCCTGAGTTCGGCTACCTTACATTCCGCTCTATCGGCTAAGGTAGCACCAGGAGAACTACTGCGATTGTGCCCCGGTTCGGCCGGGCGAGCACCTCAGTAGAGAAAGCCGAAAACTAACTGTCATGATGTAGCGTGAGACTGGTCAGCCACTCGATGACCTATCGGAATCTATCGGATTCCTCCGCTTTAACGAAGGGCCGCTTCCCGGTCAGGCACATACGCGCCCCGAACTCGGACGAGCGCAGTTGCCACCAAGGAGCTACCTAAATAGTCTCACTGTCAAACTCCTATGGCTAAGTGAAAGTGTTAAAGCATTATAGTCCGGTTGCCTGGCCCGCTGCGCTATCACCTCCTTTGTAGGACCAAGACGTTGGGTTAAGTGTGAAAATGCGTCTTCTGCGAGCACCCCCGCACTATGTGCGTGGGGG
>NC_041382.1:228675672-228798714 GCF_002162155.2 Triticum dicoccoides
ACTGTCAAACTCCTATGGCTAAGTGAAAGTGTTAAAGCATTATAGTCCGGTTGCCTGGCCCGCTGCGCTATCACCTCCTTTGTAGGACCAAGACGTTGGGTTAAGTGTGAAAATGCGCCTTCTGCGAACACCCCCTCACTATGTGCGTGGGGGATGAAGCCAACGACTGCCATCTTTCAGATTCTATATATATATATATATATATATATATATATATATATATATATATATATATATATATATATATATATATATCTTAAAACGGCCGCATAGGAGGTGTTCCCAATACTTGGAGGCACAAGTATAAAAAAGGCCACTATAGTTTATCAAAATATTACTTCATAATTACATATGCTATCATAACATAGCATCTTTCGGGCACTGCGTCTCTATTACATGAGCGCCTTCAAGAACTTCCTGAAAATAGTGCTCGGAGGGTACTCGGCTTTTGTCCGAATCTCGGGACGCAACAACGGTGGTCTCCATCTTTGCCCAGTATGTCTTAACACGGGCAAGAGCCATCCTAGCGCCCTCTATGCATGCTGACCTCTTAATTCATTTATATGCGGCACCGCGTCAAGGAATTGCTGCACCAAGCTGAAATAACTCTTCGGCTCCGATCTCCCCGGCCACAGGTGACCCATGACGTACTTCATGGCAAGTCCAGACAACCTATTCAGTTCGGCCCATTGAGCCAAATGATCATCCACTGCCAGTGGACGCTCTGGATTGTGAAGCTGCGACCAGAAAAGCTTTTCCATTTCGCGATCTTTCCGATCTCGAAAGTGTTCGGTCGCATCGGCAGCACTCGCTGCCAAGTCCAGATAGGTGTCCTCCACACTCCACATCCGGTCCAACGGAGCAAACTTCGGATCACAAAATTTCCTTTGCAGCATAAAGGGCTTTCCAGCCACAATCTGTTCGGCCTGACGCAGCTCCTCCTTCGCAGCTCTCATCGCAGAGCGCGCGTCCTTGGCATTGGCAACGGCCTTCTCTAAGTCCGTCTGTTTCGCCTGGTCTTCTTTTTCAAGAAGTCTGCAATGGTCTGTAGCGCTTTTTAACTTTTCGGCCATCTCGGCCATCTCTTCCTTGCTTCAGCAATGAGCAGCCTATTCGGTTCTCAGCTCTTCAAGGGCTTTCCTGGTGGCCGTGTCACTTTCGCTGGCTTGTTCTTTAGCTCGGGCAAGTTCTGCCCTAAGACTCTTCACGGCGGCCACACCATCTGTGTCAAGCACACACATCGTAAGACACAGGCATAAAACTGTTCTTACCTGATGCCGCCCGAAGAATTACATACCTTGAGCCTCATCAAGCCGCTTATTGACAAGCGTGACGTCGGCATCTGCCACGTCTAGTTGCCGCTTTAGTTCGGCAAAATCGTCAGTTCGGCTCGATTCCGGACACCCTGCCGCCTACATTCAAAGGCGACATCTTAGACCTGGGATTATGATCCTCCGCGTGCCGTCATTTCTTGACGACGTGCAGAGTCTCAGGGGCTACTATTTACACAGGGCGCATCTTACTCATGTGCAACTGACAAAAGTATACATTATCTAATGTACCTCGAAACCCGTCAGTAAACTTTTGACGGCCTCATACAATCCGCTCTCTACGAATGAAATCCTTTCAATCACCGTGCCCATCAATGCGCGGTGCTCCTCTGAGATAGAAGCTCGCCCCAGCAGAATCTTTAGCTCCTCCGGCCGAGCACCAGACGGTGCCGGGCTCGTCCCATGACCTCTTTCGAAGGCCGGACGCGGAGAACCTCGGGGGGCCGCATAGCCACCTTCCGCCCCTGCCGGATTTGGAGAAACCCTCCGCGACGACACCTCAGGGTCGCCCACCTCGCTAGGCGGCACGGTAGGGGGAGGCGTCCCGCTCTCCATCATCTCCGGAAGGAGATCCCCCGAAGACGAGCTCTGCTGAGAAGGGCTGAGGTCCGAGCTACAAGATAAAGGTTTGTTTAATCTTCTCAGATATAAATCAAGGACTTCCCTCATCCCTCAAGAGGAAAATCTTTTCTCCACTTACGGCTCACTGGAGGGCTGATCCCCTTGAGGGCATAGTCCGGCCGAGGAACTCCCCGGCGTCGGACCCTCTGACGAGGATTTTCTCCCCCGTTTCGAGGCCATGGTTTCCGGGTCGTCAGAGGCGACTCTCTTATTCCCCTTAGGAGACGAATTGTCGGTTCCTCCCTTCGGAGCAGCCTCCTTCGAGGAAGCCATAGCTTCCTTGTCCTCCCCCTCCAAAGGCATTATCTCTAGCATCCTGACCAGCACGGGATCCGGCCTGGTTTCAGGAAGGGGAGCCAGACACCTGATCAGCTTTGCCTTCGCTATCCACTCCTGTTTAAAAGGACGGCTCTTTTAGTGGCAAGTTTATGACAATTATACGGATAGAAGGTCTGGGCACAAGGTTGCTTACTTGAGTATCCGGGCGATTGCAGCTTAGGCCTGCGTCCTCGGTTAAATCCGGACACATCTCTTGTGATCCGAAGAACAGTCTATACATCTCCGCGGGCGTTGCGCCCATAAAGTTCTGGAGAGCTCGCGGTCCCTCTGGATTAAACTCCCACAGGCGAAGGGGGCGACGTTTGCCGGGCAATATTCGGTGAATCAGCATGACCTGCGTCACCTTGACCAAGCTGAGGTCTCCTTCCAAGAGATCCTTAATTCAGCCCTGTAACAGGGGCACGTCTGTGGGCAAACCCCAATTTAACCCTCTGTTAACCCATGACGCTAGCCGTGGTGGGAGACCCGAGCAAAAGGCAGGAAGCGCCACCCACTTGGTGCTCCGGGAAGCGGTAATATAAAACCACTCTCGTTGCCACAAGCCTAGCTCCTCTTGAAAAGAGCCCTCGGGCCATGGAGCATCAACATTTTTTCTTATAACAGCGCCTCCGCACTCTGCGTGCCGTCCCTTGATCATCTTCGGCTCCACTTTGAAAGTCTTGAGCCATAATCCGAAGTGAGGGGTAACACGGTGGAACGCTTCGCATACAACGATAAACAAGGAGATATGGAGGATGGACTTCGGAGCTAAGTCGTGGAATTCCAGCCCGTAATAAAACAGCAGTCCCCTCACAAAGGGGTCCATCGGGAAGCCTAACCCCCGAAGGAAGTGAGACACGAACACTACGCTCTCATCGGGCTGGGGACTGGGGATAGCCTACCTTTGAGCAGGCAACCTGTGCAGAATTTCGGCGGTCAAGAACTTAGCCTCTCTCAACTTTAGCACGTCCTCCTCCGTGACGGAGGAGGGCATCCATCGGCCTTGAAGGTCGGAACCGGACATTGTCGAAGGTCTGAGGCGCCCGGAATCTGGAGCCTAGGGTGTTGGAACTCAAGGCGACGGGCGAACTTGTTTTGGGATTGGAGAAAAGGAGTAAGGCCCTGGTCTCTTTATAAGAGGTTGAATACCAGGAGCTCTCCCTGTAACCGTTTGGGACTCGCCTTTAATCGAGAAAACATGCTAACGAGCACGATTGGGTTACCCACGTCCGTATTGATGAGAATCCCGTAAAAGGGGGGCACACGATCTCTGCTTTGACAAGACGTGCCAAGGAAACCGCCTCGCAAAACACACTGAGGTGGAAAAGTGAAAACGATTCGAGTGAAGGACTTGGCTGTAGTGTGATGACGCACTGCGGAATACGTCAGCAGATTTGATTTGTGTTAATATTATTCTCTCTATGGCAATATGTGGAAGCTTATTTTGCAGAGCCGGACACTACTCTTGGTGTTTACAATCTTCTATGAAGGACTTGGAGGAGGAACCCGCGTTGCAATGCCGAAGACAATTTGCGTGCCGGACTCGTCATCATTGAAGCCTGGTTCAGGGGCTATTGAGGGAGTCCTGGATTAGGGGGTGCTCGGGTAGCCGGACTATACCTTCGGCCGGACTCCTGGACTATGAAGATACAAGATTGAAGACTTTGTCCCGTGTCCGGATGGGACTTTCCTTGGCGTGGAAGGCAAGCTTGGTGATGCGGATATTCAAGATCTCCTACCATTGTAACCGACTTTATGTAACCCTAACCCTATCCGGTGTCTATATAAACCGGAGGGTTGTAGTCCGTTGGCAATCAACTCCATATACAACAATCATACCATAGGCTAGCTTCTAGGGTTTAGCCTCCTTGATCTCGTGGTAGATCTACTCTTGTACTACCCATATCATCAATATTAATCAAGCAGGACGTAGGGTTTTACCTCCATCAAGAGGGCCCGAACCTGGGTAAAACATCGTGTTCCCTGCCTCCTGTTACCATCCGGCCTAGACGCAAAGTTCGGGACCCACTACCCGAGATCCGCCGGTTTTGACACCGACAAGGAGCACTCGGTAATATTTCCTTTTTTGTTATTCAGCATGTAAACAGGTCAGCAAACCTTGCGGCGCATCTTTGTGTGGACCGTGCTTGCTGTACTTTGAATGTGACCGAGAGCTGGCTTGATGAAACACCTCACTTCCTTATTCTTTAATTGTGGGGTACCTCGCTTCCTAGTGACCAGTATCTTGGCTGATCGTCCTAAGAATGCTTATATCTGAATAAAGCTCTCTCATTTACCCACAAAAAAGATTAAGCCATATTAACCGGAAAGGAGGGAGTATGGACTAGCCCTACTTTTTGGTGTGTCCCGTCAACTCGCAGAATGAGGAGAAGCTTGCAGGACAAGGTGAAGCTCGCTTACGCCTTTTGACTAATGCAACCTACCCTCGCCCCGGCGGTGGACATGCAGCAGTTCATTCGGTGTCAGATTGCCACAAGCATACCCTGTAGTACCCAACATGCGGAATACCATCATTGTTCGACTTCGCGAAGAGGCGAAGAGCCAAGCGCAAGTTTTATAGTTGTATGAGTAGTACTACTACTAGAACCGCATGGTGGAGCGTCTGTACTCTTATTTTATTTTAATCTTTCATAAAGTACACATTTATTCGGGAGAAGGGCGAAAAACGGCAGCCCAATGGTAGTGTTACAAAACATCGAACATGTAATGATGATATCGATCAACCATGCTCGAATATATCTTGGCCTCCGTGCGAGCCTGTCTGTGTGTTCTCGCTCCTCATCCCTCTCAAGGATCGGCTAGTTGGCCATTTTGCCATCAATTGAGATCGGTTTGCTCACACTCCGATCCCACATGTCAGTGATATTCCAAGAGGAAGTGCATTGACCGACTGGCCATACGCGTACTTGGTTTTGCACCTTCAGGCCATGCTTGGAATGGTTGTATTTCAATACAGAGGTGTATAACTTACACCCGTAAGTTACTGGCCGCTGTGCAAATTCCAGCCGGAATTGAAACGATGGGCATAGTTGTGTATTTTTTTTCAAGTGTATTCAAAAGAGAAACGATGATCTAAACAGGGCCTCATACTCCTCCTCCCTCCGTCACAGTTTATAGGGCATGCTGCTTTCTGATGCATTTCTCTCCATGCATTTCCACCACCAAAGAGACTTTAGAGCATATTGATGGTTGCTTCTTCCGAGCAACTTACAGTGGGAAAGGTGGGGCTTATGATTTGACTGCTCATTACTGCTCACTATTAGTGCGGCGCAACAACCGGGCTGAGTCTCCCATGCGGTTGTGCACTACTCCATCCGTTCTTAAATATACTACATAGTATTTGTCTTTCTTGAGATTTCAATGAGTGACTACATATGAAGCAAACTGAGTGAATCTACACTCTAAAATATTTCCATTTGAAATTTGTAAAAAGAAAAATATTTAGGAACCGAGGAAGTATAATTTTGTGCATGGCACATGGACCCGGATGCTGAAGAGGCTTCTGGCAATGCTATCAAGATTCCAGCATTTGTTTACGTAATTGACGTACTATACAAATAATTTTCCAATACATGAAATTGTACAATGCTCTGAGCTTTCAGCTTTTATTTCGTGTGTTTTGCCATCGATGCTCTTTTGGAAACAATAAAAAACTAACTTCCTTGCTAATGCATCTCAATGATTAGCAGATCAGAGCTAATATTTACATCACAACTGAAGACAAAGTTGTGAGAACGTGTTAAGTTAAAATTGATCCATGCTTTCATTGGCAGCAATGTCCCCCCAACTCTGCCTAAATCAACAAGGCATGTTGGGAAAAAAATAGCTGTCTGGAGCATGCAACATTCCGATCATTTTGTGTAGTTCCACTAAAATAGAGCTGAGTGTCCCCGTTCCAAAGATATTAAGTGTGATTATGATAATAGAGGACTGCTTATGAAACAATAAACACACAAATAGAAGCCGGTCACCTTTGCAGTCTCTCTTAAGACTAACTAGTTGGAGAAGATTAAGCAAATAGTTGGAGAAGATTAGGCTCGATGTTGGATGAGGAGGATAGAGAAAAACCAATCTCCCTTTGTGCAGTCGCATTGAAATGTAGACATTGCCCGTGTGACATTTTAGTACAACTGCACAAAACACTCTTAAGAAAAAAGTGATTTGTGTAGTTCACCAAAAGGTCGCAATAGCAACGAGATGAAATGGATAGCCCTGTTTGCAAAGAAGAGGTAGGAAGGAAACAATTATTGGCCAATAGCAGTTGATGACACATGCGACGACAAAAAAGAAGCATATTCCATGTCATAAGGGAAGATAACAACCCGGTTGTGTTTGTCTAAAATAGTGTGAGGACGAGATTGCAATATGGAAAGTACGTCGGACGAGCTACATTTTGGGCAAAGAACTATGTGTAGATCCACATGCAAGATTTTCCACATGAAGTGACGTGGGAAGACGGGCAGTGGAGCAAGGCTGGAGGGGATACCTGGTGGTCGTCGGGATGTAACTAGGTGAGCGGCGGCGGGCGGGATCTGCACATATTGCGACAACGAGAAGGTGGCGTAGGCCCTACCGCGCCGTAGCTTGGTCAGAGAGAACGACGGGTACCACAGATTGGGACGTGCTGCCTCGGCACCGTCGAATGGAGAAATGATGCACATCCTCCCTTTCCGCCGGTGGACTGGATGCGGCCGGATCAATGACCAACGGTGAGAGAGAGAGAGGCCACCACCGCCTTGTGTGAGATACTCTGAAAAGAGACAAACCCAGGCAGGCAGGCTCCATTGTATATAGTGGAGCGGACTACCTTTTTCTCCATTAAAATTGTTTTATATACTGTGTACGTGCCATTGAGCGATATAACTTTATTTAAAAATAACGCGCCAATGCATCAAGTCAAACTTTGTTTTGTGCACGCGTGGTACACGACCTCCGTAGGTAAACAACCGCTACACACATTCAAATTAGCACATGGGCTGCCATTTCGTACAGAAATGAGCTCCACCGTGTACCCGCGCGGGTGTGGTTGGGCACAAAGCGTGAGGACGTGCACCTATTCTCTTCGTGTATGTACACCACCTACGTGGGGTTGTGTGAGAGAGATACAAACATAGAGAGATCTAGTGTGTGGGTTCGTGAGTGTTTTTGGGGGGTGTCAATCAAAAAATGCAACATATGCAATGTGTGTGAAAATAGAGTCCTGGATATATCATATATATAGAGGGGGCGATCACGAGAAGAGAGTGGAGGTATCATCAGCTTGAGGTATCCATAGGATCGAAGAGAGGGATGATGTGTGTGTGTGCGCGCGCGTGATCGATAAAGTGTTGGGTAACGTAGTAATTTCAAAAAAAATTCCTACGCACACGCAAGATCATGGTGATGCATGGCAACGAGAGGGGAGAGTGTTGTCCACGTACCCTCGTAAACCGAGAGCGGAAGTGTTAGCACAACGCGGTTGATGTAGTCGTACGTCTTCACGATTCGACCGATCAAGTACCGAACGTACGGCACCTCCGAGTTCAGCACACGTTCAGCCCGATGACGTCTCTCAACTCCGATCCAGCCGAGTGTTGAGGGAGAGTTTCGTCAGCACGACGGCGTGGTGACGATGTTGATGTTCTACCGACGCAGGGCTTCGCCTAAGCACCGCTACAGTATTATCGAGGTGGACTATGGTGGAGGGGGGCACCGCACACGGCTAAGAGATCAATGATCAATTGTTGTGTCTCTAGGGTGCCCCCCTGCCCCCGTATATAAAGGTGAAAGGGGGTGTGGCCGGCCAAGGGAGAGGGCGCGCCAGGAGGAGTTCTACTCCCACTAGGAGTAGGACTCCCCCCCTTTCCTAGCTGGATTAGGACTTGAGGGGGAAGGAGTGGAGGAGAAGGAAGGAAGGGGGGCGCCGCCCCCCTCTCCTTGTCCTATTCGTACTAGGGGGAGGGGCGCGCGGCCAGCCCTTGCCTCCTCTCCTCTCTTCCACCTAGGCCCACTAAGGCCCATTTGATTCCCGGGGGGTTCCGGTAACCTCCCGGTACTCAGGTAAAATCCCGATTTTACCTGGAACACTTTCGATATCCAAACATAGGCTTCCAATATATCGATCTTCATGTCTCGACCATTTCGAGACTCCTTGTCATGTCCGTGATCACATCCGGGACTCCGAACAACCTTCGGTACATCAAAACATATTAACTCATAATATAACTGTCATCGTAATGTTAAGCGTGCGGACCCTACGGGTTCGAGAACTATGTAGACATGACCGAGACACGTCTCCGGTCAATAGCCAATAGCGGAACCTGGATCCTCATATTGGCTCCTACATATTCTACGAAGATCTTTATCAGTCAGACCGCATAACAACATACGTTGTTCCCTTTGTCATCGGTATGTTACTTGCCCGAGATTCGATCGTCGGTATCTCAATACCTAGTTCAATCTCGTTACCGTCAAGTCTCTTTACTCGTTCCATAATACATCATCCCGCAACTAACTCATTAGTTGCAATGCTTGCAAGGCTTAAGTGATGTGCATTACCGAGAGGTCCCAGAGATACCTCTCCGACAATCGGAGTGACAAATCCTAATCTCGAAATATGCCAATCCAACAAGTACCTTCGGAGACACCTGTAGAGCACCTTTATAATCACCAAGTTACATTGTGACGTTTGGTAGCACACAAAGTGTTCCTCCGGTAAACGGGAGTTGCATAATCTCATAGTCATAGGAACATGTATAAGTCATGAAGAAAGCAATAGCAACATACTAAACGATCATGTTCTAAGCTAACGGAATGGGTCATGTCAATCACATCATTCTCCTAATGATGTGATCCTGTTAATCAAATGACAACCCATGCCAATGGTTAGGAAACTTAACCATCTTTGATCAACGAGCTAGTCAAGTAGAGGCATACTAGTGACACTTTGTTTGTCTATGTATTCACACATGTATTATGTTTCTGGTTAATACAATTCTAGCATGAATAATAAACATTTATCATGATATAAGGAAATAAATAATAGCTTTATTATTGCCTCTAGGGCATATTTACTTCATAAAGAGTGTCAAAGATATAGGGTGGCTGGCCTACTGGAACATGAGAGGAGATAGGTTCAGTTTGTATCTGTGGCATGGATACCTACCTACAGCGCTCGACTATCGGTGTGTGTTGGGGTGGAGGCCTTATTAACTATAGAGGTACAATGGCCGGTATATGTGTGGAGGAGGAGAGAGGCCTACCTTATGTATTAAGGGAGATCTATCGGCATCCATGCATATGTATAGGAGAGGAATAAGGTTGGGAGTGATACAGACCAAGAGTGTTGGAGGGGGTGGTTGTCGGTGTACAAAGTAGGGGCTCTCCTTTGTACCCCTTTACTTCTACACGGGCAGTCAGAGCCGCGCCCGCGGCCGCACTGAGCAAGGCAGAGGAGGGAAGCCGGAGCATGAGATGACTGAAGCAACACCAAGGCCAGAGGCACAGAGAGCAAGAGGGCGAGGTGGAATCCCCCGGCAAGACCCTTGCCGGGGCAGCCTCCGCGGCCCCGGCAAGAGCCTTGCTGGGGCAACATGCCGAATGCCAGTAGAATGCGCCGCCCTTGAGTCAAGGGGTTCCAACGCCATCACCCACATCGGAACAAAGTCTCGGGAGGCACCTCCATGGTGGCATGCAGATATTTGTGGAGATCATAAATACACAAGATCAGATGAGGACTAGAAGACGACGATCCTTGGCAAGATCCTTGCCAAGGAAATCCACGAGATCCCCGGAAGATCCTTGCTGAGGACGACCGCGGTGCCACAGCAAGACCCTTGCCAGGCCCCAAGCAAGACCCTTACCGAGGACATCTACGGGGCCGCAGCCAAGCCCATGTCTGCCAAGACTCCACCACCGCTCCCATGCAGCTGCTAGCTCAACCAGTTGGGCAGGCATCTGCGTGGCAGCGTGCGGCCTCCACACCGACTCGGCAAGCACCTGCATGGTGGCATGCAGATCTTCGTGAAGACTCCGCCACCACGCCAGCCCAGCAGCCAGCCAACGTGGCACTACAACGCCACGTCAGCTCGGACGCGCGTCGAAGCCAGGCGAGGCAGCGACAACTGGGACGAGCTTCCTTGCCATCCCCAATAAAGAAAGAGGGGCATGTCGGTAGCACATTAAATGCGTTTGTCCGACGGTGCCAGAGGATAGACTCAGCCACTATACACCTTTCCACCTCCTGTGTGCCACTGTGGCGACCCCTTTTTGGCTATAAAAGGAAGCCCGAGGCGTACTAGAGGGGGATTCAGATCTTTGGAACTAGACATACACCGTAGCTAGTTCAAGAACACAAATATACATCAAAGCAGGACTAGGCTATTATGCGTCTCCGCGGCCCGAACCTGGGTAAACGATCCTTGTGCTGGCCGCTAGACCTGCTCTTTGCACAACCCCGTGCCCGCCAACCATAGAAGGGATCCCAGTGATTCCATAGGTGTCGTTTCCACCGACATCTTTGGCGTGCCAGGTAGGGGACGCATTTGTAAAAATCCGGTCTAGCAGTTAGTTTAGTAATTCTTCATCGCCATGGCTCCCAAGAAGAAGACGATCACAGCGATCGGTTCATCGGGGGCCGAACGGCCCGTACCAGTGCGGGCGAATGGTGGGGTGGTCGCGGGCGGAAGCCGAGGCACGGCCCGTGAAAACCCGCATTGCTCTGGCAGCCAAAGCCTGGCCAGTGGCATCGTTCGTGCGCGATACGAGGGGCTGCACGCCACCAAATCTAAAGACAGAGACGGGCCCCCTGAAGGTGGCGCGGGGCCCTCCAGGGGCGGCGTTGTGCCACCCACGGGCAGCGCGGCGACTTCCGAGGTGCTTACACCGGCGCCCTGGATGCTCTCTTCCCAGGTTGTACGCGGTGAGTAGCGTCACCATGCTGGTGACCCTGGGCGCCACCGTGGGAAGAGTCTTGTGCGTCATTCGAGGGACATAGAAGGCTAGCATGGACGCCAAGGCGCTGGCAAAAATGGCGCACAACCGCCAGGCCGTGATAGAGTTCCTTCTAACGTGGTTAGAACTCGGAGCGTGTCACGGTCCACGCAGCTTTCGCCACCACCCATGCCAACAGAATCTTTGGCGCACGCTTAGTTGCTCCTAGACTTTTCTCCCACTTCAGGAAAGCTCGACGAGTGAAGAGCCACCGACGGAACCTCATTGGCGTTGCCAACAAAGATGAGCCGCAACCAGCGGGGCCCTTAGGCCGGCGCTCCGTCGAATCATCGCATGCCATTGGTGGAAGGACCGGAGGTGCTGCGGCCACGATGCACTCTCCTCCTCCACGCCAGCCACCGCGGGTGCCGGTCCATCGTGATGATGGTTGTGATAACATCTCCATAGCATCGTCCAACCCACGGACCCATCGCGATCAACGCCAAGTTCTTTGGGAGCGAGCCCATGAAGACGCTCAAACCACCATCGAGCGCCGGCGCGACGCACGCCACCAGTCAGATAGGCAGGCGGGGTAAACTATGGACCACCCAGCACCAGGAGGCTCTGGCGGCCTACCCTATGAGGCGGGTTGCCCAGCCTTTACCCATGAGTTGTGGAAGTTCTAGTGGCCCTCCCACTACACGTTCAAGCCCGATGTCAGCGAGAAGTACAACGGCAAGACCCATCCGTCGGAGTTCCTCAGCATCTACACCATCGCCATGCAAGCTGCTGGAGCTCACGACGATAAGGTGCTTGCCAATTACTTCCCATTGGCACTCAAACCCAATGTCATGTCATGGTTGATGCACTTGCCGGCGGATTCCATTTCTTCTTGGTCGGATTTGTGTCATGAGTTCGTTGGCGCCTTCACTGGAGGCCACCAAGCTCATGGCCAGGCGAGCGATTTGCATATCATCCCCCAGAAGGAAGGTGAAGACCCGCGCAAGTACATATAGAGGTTCAACCCGGTACAGTACAACATCCCAGATGTTCATCCCGCTGCCGTGATCAGCGCATTCCATCAGAATGTGCGCAACCGCAAGATGCGTGAAGAGTTGTCGATGAACAAGGTTAAAGATGTGGGCGAACTTTACGTTCTGGCCGATAGGTGTGCCTGAGCTGAAGAGGGGAGGAAGTACCCCAGCGAGGACGCCGGTGCGGAAACCATCTCCACAAACAAAGACAATGCCACCTCGACGCAGAAGGACCGGCGCCGCAACAGGAAGCGCAAGGGCAAGGCCATGCTTGCCGTCGAGGGATCCGGGGACACCGGCGCTGCCAAGAAGGCCAAGGCAGATGACTCTGGCTAGGAAATTGTCGGGTGCGCCGCTTGCCGGTCCTTGGCAGCTGCCGACAAGCCAGAAGGCTCCCACAAGCAATACTGCAAGATCCACCGGACCAAGGGCCACGACCTCCAGAACTGCTGGCAAGTCGAGCTGCTTGCTAAGAAGCAAAAAGCTAAGTATGAGAGGCGGGACAAGGAGAAGGGCCAGGATGGTGCCGAGGGATCTAGCAAGAAGCGTGGCGGCCAAGGAGGTCACCGCGAAAAGGATAACCAGCAAGAGAGGCCCGCTCGGGGCCGCAACAAGAAACAAGGAGATGATGATCATGATGAAGACAAGGAGTCCGGCGAGCATGAGTTCCAGAAGGCTACGGAGGCCATGTGCGTCAACGGTGGCACCTCGCTACACACCTCTCACCGCCAGCTCAAGCAGTGGGCGCGTGAGATCACAATAGCGGAACCATCACTCGAT
Organism: Triticum dicoccoides; assembly: GCF_002162155.2. NCBI lineage: Eukaryota > Viridiplantae > Streptophyta > Magnoliopsida > Poales > Poaceae > Triticum > Triticum dicoccoides. The sequence continues at coordinate 228,688,688 of NC_041382.1, forward strand.
GCTCAGAAGCCACTGAAATGGTCCTGCACGCCTATCATTTTTGACACCAAGGATCACCCTGATCGCACAACTACAGTCGGGTGTTTGCCGTTGTTGGTCTCGCCAACAATACGCAACCTCAAGGTGACGCAGATGCTAGTTGACGGCAGGGCCGGTCTGAACTTGATCTCGCCCGTTGTGGTCAAAAGGCTGCAGATTCTTGATGGAGACCTCGAAAAGATAGGCACGTTTCAAGGGGTCAACCCGGGGAGCACTCAGCCGAAGGGTAAGGTCATGTTGCCCGTGACGTTTGGAGGCGAGTTAAACTACAGGACAGAGAGGGATTTTTCGATGTAGCCGAGATCCCCTTACCCTACAACGGGATCCTCGGCCACCCAGCACTAGCAAAGTTCATGGCGGCGTCACATTATGCCTACAACATGCTGAAGATGCGTGGGCCAATGACCATCATCACCGTCCCCTCTGACAAGAAGGACGCACTGGTCTGCACCAACCAACTCTACCGAGAAGTAGTTGCAGCGACTGTGGCCAAGGCACTTGCTCCTGCCGCTGGAGCCCCAGGAGGGAAGAAGACCGGCGAGACCTCTCGCACCCACTCCGGCAAGCGCACCTCTTCGGAGCATTGTGCTCCCGTCGAGGACGTGCCAGAGAGCTCCACCGTCAAGAGCAAGAATTCTAGAGCTGCACCACCAGAGACCAAAAAGGTGTCCGTCAAGGAGGATGGCACGGGAGGGGCTTTCACCATAAGATCCACCCTAGATAGCAAATGGGAAGGCGCGCTCGTCACCTTCCTGCGGGCGAATGTCGACGTGTTTGCATGGCAAGCATCTGACATCCCCGGCGTTCCCAGGGAGGTGATTGAGCACCATCTTGTTGTCTATCCTCATGCGCGACCCGTCAAGCAGAAGGTTAGGAAGCAAGCTTTGGAACGGCAGGAGTTCATTACAGAGGAGATCAGGAAGTTAGAAGCGGCAGGCTTGGTGAGAGGAGTACTCCATCCGACGTGGTTGGCCAATCCGGTGGTGGTGCGCAAGGCAAATGGGAAGTGGAGGTTGTGTATTGACTACACAGATATCAATAAGGCTTGACCCTAGGACCCTTTCTTGTTGCCGTGCATTGACCAGATTGTTGACTCCACGGCCGTGTGTGATATGTTATCATTCCTTGATGCCTACTCAGGATAACACCAGATCTTCATGACAAGAGAAGACGAAGAGAAGACATCATTCATCACCCCATGTGGCATGTATTGCTTTTTACGAATGCCTTTCGGGTTGAAGAGTGCTGGCTCAACGTTTGCAAGGGCAGTCCAAATTGGTTTTGAGCCCCAGCTACATAGAAATATGGAAGCTTATATGGATGACATAGTGGTCAAAAGCAAGGACAGGGCAACACTTGTACAAGATTTGGAAGAGACGTTTGCAAATCTGCGCAAGATCAACCTCAAGTTGAACCCTGAGAAGTGTGTCCTCGGCATTCTATCTGGCAAACTTCTCGGGTTCTTTGTGTCACATCATAGGATCGAGGCGAATCCAGACAAGATCAAGGCTATTGAGCAGATTGAGGTGCCCAAGCGGATCAAGGATGTGCGTCGGCTCACTGGCTGCATTGCCGCCATGAGCAGATTCATCTCCAAGTCTTCTAAGCAGGCCCTTCCCTTTTTCAAAATCTTAAAAAAGGCGGGCCCAATGGAATGAACCCCAGAGGCCGAAGCAGCTCTGCAGGATTTGAAGAAATACCTCTCCTTTACACTGATACTTGTTGCGCCCAAACCACAAGAGCCATTTCTGTTGTATCTGTCGGCAACGAATCAAGTGGTCAGTGACGCACTAGTGGCGTAGAGGGAGGTCGACGAAGAGGCAGTGGCAACGGCAGGACTGGCAGATGGCAAGGCAGAGTTCCCCCGGTAGGGCCTGGTGCCGGCAAGGCAAGGCCCCTGGCAGAGTCTGACGCTGGAAGGACAGGGCCTGCGCAACCAGACGAAGTGGTGCAGAAGAAGAAAATGATGTAGCACCCGGTTTACTTTGTCAGCTCCCTGTTGCAGGGGGCTAGGTCAAGGTACTCCGGTGTGTAGAAAATGCTCTTCGGCCTCCTTATGGCCTCGAGGAAGTTGCGTCATTACTTCCAAGCACACGAAATCACCGTCGTCACCCACCTCCCGTTGCAACGGATATTGCATAACCCAAACGCAACCGGGAGGATTGTGGAGTGGGTCATGGAACTGTCGAGCTTTGGTTTGAAGTTTGAAAGTACTTTGACAATCCAGAGCAGGGTCTTGGCAGAGTTCATTGTCGAGTGGACCTCAACGCCTGACGAAGAGATCCAGGAGACCAGCCTCCCCGGCAAGGAGGCAAGTCACAACTGGATTATGTACTTTGACGGGGCTTTCTCGCTGCAAGGCGCTGGTGCTGTAGTGCTGCTCGTTGCACCCACTGGAGAGCACCTCAAGTATGTAATCCAGATGCACTTTCCAGGGAGATGCCCACGAACAACACTGCTGAATACAAGGGGTTGCTTGCCAGTCTCAGGATCACGGCAGACCTCGGGATCAAGAAGCTCATCGTCAGGGGCAATTCACAGCTTGTTGTCAGGCAAGTCAACAAGAATTTGAAGGAAATATACCCTAGAGGCAATAATAAAGTTATTATTTATTTCCTTATTTCATGATAAATGTTTATTATTCATGCTAGAATTGTATTAACGGAAACATAATACATGTGTGAATACATAGATAAACAGAGTGTCACTAGTATGCCTCTACTTGACTAGCTCGTTGATCAAAGATGGTTATGTTTCCTAACCATAGACATGTGTTGTCATTTGATAAACGGGATCAAACCATTAGGAGAATAATGTGATTGACTTGACCCATTCAGTTATCTTAGCACTTGATCGTTTTAGTTTACTGCTACTGCTTTCTTCATGACTTATACATGTTCCTATGACTATGAGATTATGCAACTCTCGATTACCGGAGGAACACTTTGTGTGCTACCAAACATCAAAACGTAACTGGGTGATTATAAGGGTGCTCTACAGGTGTCTCCGATGGTACTTGTTGAGTTGGCATAGATCGAGATTAGGATTTGTCACTCCGATTGTCAGAGAGGTATCTCTTGGCTCTCTCGGTAATGCACATCACTATAAGCCCTGCAAGCAATGCAACTAATGAGTTAGTTGCGGGATAATGCATTATGGAAACTAGTAAAGAGACTTGCCGATAACGAGATTGAACTAGGTATTGAGATACCTGCGATCAAATCTTGGGAAAGTAACATACCTGATGCGGAGCATCCTACGGGCATCACCATGTCAAGAGTCCGTTTGGCAAGTGACACGTGCGACATCTACTTCACATACACAAAGGTGAATCGTCTCCTTTACACATGCTCACTTGACCCCTTCGAGGATGGTATACTACTTGACACCCCTCTCGTGTGCATGCATAGGTATTGTCGGAACTTCACAGATGACGAGGAGGAGTGCAAGCGCCAAGGAACACCTACACCATCCACGAGGGAAGCATGTAAGGGAAGACGGAAGAAGGAGTTGCAGAGTCTACAGCGACCGGACGATTGGACGCTACCGGACGTCCAACCCTCTACAGCCACCGGACGACCGACGAATACTGGACGTCCGACAAGTCCCAGGCACTGGACGTCCAACAAGTCCCAGGCACTGGACGTCCGACACTTACCGGAAATCCGGTGCCACCGATCCCAAAGCAAAACACCGAACGACCGACGTCAATCGGACGTCCGGCGCCACCTGTCCCGAGAAGAATCAGCGGACGTCCGACGCGCGCCGGATGTCCGGACCGTCCAGAGCCACCGGACGTCCGACCCCCACCAGTCGCCCGGTACCTGCCTATGTGCAGCCGGGCCTTTGGCCTTGTATCTCTCTCCCACTTACCCCTTCGTGGCTTAGACTATAAATAGACCACCCCTACCTCCTTTCTAGGGTTAGAAAAGTAGTAGCTCATTTAGAGATAGAGCTTTGCTCATCCATTACGGATCTACTCCACGTGAGAGACCGCGACCCCTCTTCGGAGAAGATCCACCTTGGATTCAAGACCCCCTTGTGGGAAGATTCTTCTAGGATTCAAGCCCCCATCTCCTTTGGATTTGGGATGAACTCTACCATCAACACCTCCTCATGGAGATGAACCTTACCTTGTATCTTTCCCTTTGTTGTTCATGTACCTTCTGGATATTGTGTGTTTGATTGTCTAGTGGATGTGTGATTGGACTTGTTCTTGAGTTTTTCCCCTTGTGTTTTCTCTTCGTTCATCCCCGTGTTCTTCGTGTTCTTCGCGGGATCCACTCCTTTCGTGAAAGATCGGCCATATAGGGTTCCACCCTACATCATCTTGGTATCTAGAGCCACGTTGATCACAATTTCGGAGCCTCCCCTCTTCGTTTTCTAGCCAAATTGTGTTGTGTTCTTCCCCAATTTCGAAAATCCCCACCAAAAATAGCACCCATTTTTTTTGTGATTTGTTAGTTTCATGAATTTTTGTTGGATTTGATCCATGGATTTGCTTGGTTTCAAGTGGATCTATCATCTCCCCAAGTTTCCCCATCTTTCACCCATGAAATCTCATAAATTTTGACCCCAAAATCCCCAAATTCCGCCCAAAATCGCGCCATGGATTTCGCATCTCGCGTTGACCCCGACCCACCGGACGACTGACACTTTACGGATGTCCGGAGCCCCTGGAACGACCAGACGTCTGACCTTTTCCGGACATCCGGAACACCTAACCCGAGCCAAATTTAAGGATTTCCAAGCCCGCCCGGACGTCTTCCCCCCGGACATCCGTCCTTTTACGGACGTCCTTAACCTGTAGTTTCAGACTTCGGCTGATTCTTGTTTCGGCCGTAACTATTTCATCCGACCACCGATTTTGACGTTCTTTAGCTCGTTTTGAAGCTATTGACACCCCCTTCCCACAAAAATACCACCAAAATCATTTGACTCCATCAAATTTTAACATCTTTGCCTAGGGCTTCCACCACATCATCCGCTACACCACCACCGACTTCCGCAACCTAACCAATTTTGTTCCCAATCACATTAGTGGTTGCTTGAGGAGTGATTTTAGTCTCCTAAGGTGTCTAGGCTACTTAGGGACGGTTGCTTCTTCATCAACCACCACCACCACTTCCGCATAGGCTTACCAACCATACACTTCTTCCACACCGACTTAACCCAATTTTGTTTGTGTTGTGAGTTGTGTCTCCTAAGGTGTTTCGGCTATTTAGGGACCGTGCTTCCAACTCCGACACTGTGTATAGTCCACCACCTTACCCTCCATTTCCACATTGCGTACTCCACAACCCATCATTGCATTTCCGCAATCCCTTTGAGCTTCCGCAACCACCACCCCATTCCCGCTACCACCATTTGACATTTGACATTTGAGATTTTGAGTTCGCGGTTTTTCTGTTTCCTAAGGTGTTTTGGATACTTAGGGACAAGTATCCATCATCTTGGTATCTACATCAAGAACACCGCCACTCATCATCTCCAAGGACGGTAACCTACATATCATCTTGGTATCGTGGTATCCCTCCATTGTATATTCCCTTGCCATTGCATTAATAACCCCTAGCCCATTTTGCATCACTTTCCTATCGAGACTAGCCTTTGAGTATTTCCGGCAATGTTACTTGTGGACATTACTGATTTACACCATACATTGCATACATACCATACCATATCGGTATCATCTGGGTTTCGTATCATCTCGTGTGCCAAAAGTTTGTTCCCGCATATACACAATTGCTACCTTGGTTTGTGCATTTTGCAAAGTGCCCAAAAAAGAATAAGCTTTTAAGCAAAAGAGAAAGAGCAAAGAAGCTTGTAATCAAGTTCCATAGCATCATACCACATTGCATATAAGATTGTCATATCCGAGCATCTTGGATCATACCACTGAAACATCATACATATCTAGCATACTTGGGATAGAAAGCTCATAGATTTTGCATCTTATAGGTTGTGCACAAGAGTCGTATCCGCCTATAGAGCAATCGTGCTAGCGTCTCTTTTGAGTTGTGCAACACGAGCATTTTCCGTGGATTCCACATTTTGTGCTCACTCCTTGGTTGCACGACCCCATTTATCTATCCGTGTGTGTGTTTCCGTGTACCACATATTGCTATTGGTCTACTTGTTTCACTTGTGAATTTGTGAATCTCTTTCAACATTATTGACTCTTGCTAACATTTTGCATTAAATTTTGGTGCCACTATCCTCACAGAGCTACTCCATAAGCTTTAGTTTGTAGGTGTGAGTGAACAAGTCCGGTACCAATTCCACTATTATTTCATCCCACATTGAGTGAAACGGGATACATCCTCAACTTTGGGAAAAGGTAACTTGGTATGTTTATCTCAATTCCTACTCACCTCTACTCGAGTCTTGTGATGGATAGGCAAGGTATTTCATATTCGGTCTACAACAACAATGACGAGTTCGATGCCACGAACAACTCCAACGACACCAAGATGCAAGCTCAAATGGAGGAGATCAAAGCCCTCATCAAGTCCTACAAGAGATCTTCCTCATCTTCGAGAAGACGCGCAAGAGCACATGTCTCCGAGCTACCATCTCTGGCAAAATCACATCGGCATTGACATCATCACCAACAAGGACGTGAAGGTGAAGAGATCAACACCAACAACCGCTCAACGACTTCACCATCTCCCTTGGCATCTTTGCCAAGCGACTTCAAGGAATCTTCGCCTACGGACATACGGCATCTTCGCCCACAAGCACCTCAAGAGAAGCTCCCCAAGCTCAAGTCTGCGACTTCCACGAGCTACTATGACCTTGACATCGACCACGCGATTACTTTCTATACGACTCAAGAACCCGAGGAGTATATCGAGCGGGAGCATTTGATGGACGACTACCTCAAGCTACATCAAGTTCCTCCCGAAGATCAAGTGAAGTGTGCCACAAGGAACTTCCATGAATACATGTCCACATGGTGGCTTCACGCACCTTCGGAGACATACGACATGAGTTGGCCCAATACGAAGAGAGATTTGCAGCGAGAGTTCGTGCCTCCAACCTACATGGAACAACTTCTACGCCAATTGGAGAACACCACCCAAGGATCCAAGTCCATCGACGAGTACTTCAAGGAGATGAAGAAAGCCTTGCGATGAGCCGGCGTGGACGACCCCATTTCTATGAATTTTGACTTCATGATGGTATTGCACAACGACATCTCCAAGACGATCTTTCTCGAGAACTACAAGTCCCTCGACGACAACTACATTGGTGCTCTCAAGGAGGAACAAGAACTCATGAAGGCCAAAGCTTCTCTACCCCAAGCTCACTTCGCGATGACCAAGCTCCATGAGAATGAGCATGAGGCTAGTACCACCATGATGTCCAAGCCCAACGAGCTCCAAGACGATGCTCCCAAGTTTGACTTCACCGCCATCCCTCTTTGTGGCATTGATGATGCTGAGTCTACTTCGACTCTTCTTCAAGATGGTGCTGCGATGACTACGACTAACCATCAAGGACCAAGCTTTGGAGGCGAGCGACATGGTGACGAGCAAGGATGATGCTTCCATCTTAAGATGCGAGATTGATGATGTGCCATCTTCGGCCTTCATCCATGGCGACAGTGATGAGATGGTTCAGCATGGGATTTCCCCTTTGACCACGCCGACGTATGATGACTTGCGTGACTTTTTCCACCATATTGAGATTGAGAGTTACTTCACCACTAGCCCCATATATGATGTGTTGCCACAATTCCCATGTGAGGAGAGCCACAACCCCCATCACTTGAGTGAGATGAGTGACTCCACCATACGTGAGATTGAGTGCACCTACCTTGAGGGAGTGAGTGCACCACCACATAGAGAGAGTGTGATAGTTGATAGGGCATGTGAGGCCATTTGCATTTACAACAACTTCACCTCTACCTCTATTGTGTCTTCTCATTTGGTGCTAGGTCCCATCTATGATGATGCGCCGATTGGCGATGGTTTCGTCCTCCCTTTGGACAAGATGATGGCCATGGTGGAATATGATGCACCGCCCACATGGTTCCATCAGGATAAAGATGACCACCATTTGGTCTTTCCCACCTCACCTACATGACATGAGTGGAATGACAAAGGTAACATAGGTGAAGGTGATGCTCTAGTCCCACAAGTGGACATTCTTGACATTGATTGCTTGCATGATGCTGATCAACCTATTACCATGCTTCATGCTAGTGTGACTTACCCATGCGATGATTTACCCATTTGTGATGAGTTTGATGATTGCCATGTGGAGTCTATTAGTAGTGATGCCATGTTGCATAGGATTTCTTGTGACAATTCTTTAGGTCACATCATGTTTGCCAATTCGCTTGACTTGTCATATGCTATGCATGAGATCAACTATATGTCATATTTGCACTATCTTCATAGTAACTATGCATATACCATTAAAATAAACCCAATTTGCACATATGGCATAGATGACAAGCCCATGGTTATTGGAATTTGTTTTCCTTGTGATGATATTGATGTGCTTCCTTTGCATCATTTATCTCATATTCCATGCCATGAACACCTAGCTTCGGATATGCATTGTTTTGGATATTGTCCATTTTCTCCGTATGATGTTTCCAATATTGCTCATGAGGAGACCCCCATAGTTTCCTCATACATTTTATGAGATTTTGATCCCTCCTATCCATTGCATGATTCCAATACTCGTGTGCACAATATGCTCCCCATGAATAAAAATGCTATTGTTGTGCCTTATACTTGTATGCTCAATTTGCATCCCCATCGTGTTGTACACGATAACTATTCTTTCACGATGGATGACATGTTCTTATACCATGTATCAAATTTCTTTGAGTGATGCTTATCATGAGCTAACTCTCACATGCACACACACATCATGATGGATGATGTGTACATTTACCACGCACACAATTTCTTTGGTTTGTGTCTCTTTCACGTAGGTACCCATGAATACTTGTCAACCTCGCAATCCCACGAGTTGACAAAACGAGCTCTAGAGAGCAATGATGACTTGGGATCCCATGGATTGTCTTTCCCACCTCTCTCTTCGCGCAAAGACTTCACGCATTTCTTCTACATGGCCTCACTTGGCTATGGGTTATTGTCCATTATATATCATTTGCCCATCTTGCCATGTACACTTTGCATGATATGATTATTCCTATGTCTTTGCCATGCATTTGTGACCCATGCTTTGCATTGCAGATGATGATTGATTCTACTACTTGTATGTGTCTTTGCAAGCTTGGTGGAGATATTGCTTGCCATTTCCATGTTTTCTTTGTACCGCATGCCTATGATGATACTTTCATCTTGCTTTGTGTTCGTGCTTGCGATATGGCATGTGTGTTGTCTATGCCTATTATTTCCTCTCATGACATGATTGCCATGATTTACTCTAGTGTGTTGCATCTTTTCTCCACTGGTTTGCACGACTTGATTACTATGATTGCTTGCCTTGTTGCATCACCGATGATTCATACTTTCTCCTTTCATGCGGTTGATGACAACGTCCATGTCACATGAGTTGACCATTAGAGCTCTTGAGAGCGAGCCTCATACATTCGACCACGACACGCTTCTACACCACCTTTCGTACCATTTCAGTAACGTGAAGAATGCACAAGCACATGCCTTCCAGTGTTTTTGTCCTTGCTCATTTTGAAGGAATCACTAGATGGTGCGACATTGGAGAGTACCCACTTCAAGCTTGAAGATGAGGACTACTTGGTGAACGTCCCCTTGTACACGGAGAAGCCATCTCTTTCCCATGGTGATTTGGTTTTCGATCCGAGGTCGGATCATTCCCAAGGGAGGATAGATGATGTGGAGAATCCTACGAACATCACCATGTCAAGAGTCGGTTTGGCAAGTGAGACATGCGACATCTACTTCACATACACAAAGGTGAATCATCTCCTTTACACATGCTCACTTGACCCCTTCGAGGATGGTATACTACTTGACACCCCTCTCGTGCGCATGCATAGGTATTGTCAGAAATTCACGGATGACGAGGAAGAGTACAAATGCCAAGGAACACCTACACCATCCGCAAGGGAAGCATGGAAGAGAATACGAAAGAAGAAGGAGTTGTAGAGTCTACAACGACCGGACGACCGAAAGCCACCGGGCGTCCGACCCTCTACAGCCGCCGGACAACTGACGAACACTGGACATCCGACAAGTCCCAGGCACCGGACGTCCAACGCTTACCAGAAATCCGGTGCCACCGATCCCGAAGAAAAACGCCGGACGGCCGACGCCAACCGGACGTCTGGCACCACCTGTCCCGAGAAGAATCAGCAGACGTCTGACACGCGCCCGACGTCCGGACCGTCCTGAGCCATTGGACGTTCGACCCCCACCGGTCGTCCGGTACCTGCGTGTGCGCAGCCGGGCCTTTACCCTTGTATCTCTGTCCCACTTACCCCTTCGTGGCTTAGACTATAAATAGACCACCCCTACCTCCTTTCTAGGGTTAACAAAGTAGTAGCTCATTTAGATATAGAGCTTTGCCCATCCATTACGGATCTACTCCATGAGAGAGACCACGACCCCTCTTTGGAGAAGATCCACCTTGGAGTCAAGACCCCCGTGTGGGAAGATCCTTCTATGATTCAAGCCCCCATCTCCTTTGGATTTGGGATGAACTTTACCGTCAAGACCTCCTCATGGAGATGAACCTTACCTTGTATCTTTCCCTTTGTTGTTCATGTACCTTGTGGATCAAGTGTGTTTGATTGTCTAGTGGATGTGTGATTGGACTTGTTCTTGAGTGTTTCCCATTGTGTTTTCTCTTTGTTCTTCCCCGTGTTCTTCGTGTTCTTCATGGGATCCACTCCTCTCATGAAAGATCGATCGTATAGGGTTCCACCCTACATCAATACCGATGACAAAGGGAACAACGTATGTTGTTATGCGGTTTGACCGAGAAAGATCTTTGTAGAATATGTAGGAACCAATATGAACATCCAGGTTCCACTATTGGTTATTGACCGAAGACGTGTCTCGGTCATGTCTACATAGTTCTCGAACCCGTAGGGTCCGCACACTTAACGTTCGGTGACGATCCGTATTATGAGTTTATGTGATTTTATGTACAAAAGGTAGTTTGGAGTCCCGGATGAGATCGAGGATATGACGAGGAGTCTCTAAATGGTCAAGACGTAAAGATCGATATATTGGACGACTATATTCGGACATCGGAAAGGTTTCGAGTGATTCGGGTATTTTTTGGAGTACCTGGGAGTTACGGGAATACGGGAAGAAGTATTGGGCCTCAATGGGCCAAGTGGTGGAAGAGAGGAGGCTGGGCGCGCGGCCCCCTAGCCCAAACTGAATTGGACTAGGGGGCAGCCTCCCTTTCCTCCTTTCCTCCCTCTCCTTCCATCTCCCCTTCCCCCTTCATTTCCTCCTCCTAGTAGGAGTAGGAAAGGGGAGTCCTCCTCCTACTAGGAGGAGGACTCCTCCTACTAGGAGGAGGACTCCTCCTCCTGGCAGGCCCTACATGGCCGGCCGACCTCCCCCCTTGCTCCTTTATATACGGGGGCAAGGGGCACCCTAGAACACACAAGTTGATCATTGATCCCTTAGCCGTGTGTGGTGCCCCCCTCCACCATAATCCACCTCGATCATATCGTAGCGGTGCTTAGGCAAAGCTCTGCGTTGGTAGCAACATCATCACCGTCATCATGCCGTCATGCTGACGGAACTCTCCCGTGAAGCTCTGCTGGATCGGAGTTCGTGGGACTTCATCGAGCTGAACGTGTGCTGAACTCGGAGGTCCGTGCGTTCGGTACTTGGATCGGTCGGATTGTGAAGACGTTCGACTACATCAACCGCATTCTAATAAAGCTTCCGCTTATGGTCTACGAGGGTATGTGGACGATACTCTTCCCTCTCGTTGCTATGCATCACCATGATCTTGCGTGTGCATAGGAATTTTTTTGAAATCACTACGTTCCCCAATAGTGTTATCAAAGCCAGATTTATGCGTAGATGTTATATGCACGAGTAGAACACAAGTGAGTTGTGGGCGATACAAGTCATACTGCTTACCAGCATGTCATACTTTGGTTCGACGGTATTGTTGGATGAAGTGGCCCGGACCAACATTACGCGTACGCTTACGCAAGACTGGTTTTACCGACGTGCTTTGTGCAGAGGTGGCTGGCGAGTGTCGGTTTCTCCAACTTTAGTTGAACCTAGTCTGACTACGCCCGGTCCTTGTTTAAGGTTAAAACAACACTAGCTTGACGAAATATCGTTGTGGTTTTGATGCGTAGGTAAGAACGGTTCTTGCTTAGCCCGTAGCAGCCACGTAAAACTTGCAACAACAAAGTAGAGGACGTCTAACTTGTTTTTGCAGGGCATGATGTGATGTGATATGGTCAAAGCGTTCCCGTAAGCTAGTAAGTCAATCAAAGCTATAACTCTATTTGTTAGTTTTCGGTCTTTATACACTGGCCCTACTTCGAATTCAGTCAGTGGCCAGATGCATAAGTCATTAGAAGGAATTCTAATAAACAAATAGACATAGTATACCACCTAATGACTTTGTTTCCTCGTTTTTCTTGCAATTGCAAAGTGGTGGAAGAATTTCTATTTAAGTCACCTCATATCGTTCTAGTGACTCCGCTTTCCTGACCAGGGAACTGCTATCTCAAGGATAGTCAAGTCCCGGATTCAAAAGTCGACATGATACGCTTGATTGGTCTGTGATCGCCGGAAGACATGATGCTAAATTTTATTGTATGAGATGATCTTGTTTTGTAACGCAGTTATCAGCAACTGGCAGGAGCCATATGGTTGTCGCTTTATTGTATGAAATTCAATTGCCATGTAATTGCTTTACTTTATCACTAAGCGGTAGCGATAGTCGTGGAGGCAATATTTGGTGTGACGACAATGATGCTTCAATGGAGATCAAGGTGTCAATCCAGTGATGATGGTGATCATGACGGTGCTTTGGAGATGGAGATCACAGGCACAAGATGATGATGGCCATATCATATCACTTATATTGATTGCATGTGATGTTTATCCTTTATGCATCTTATTCTGCTTGATTGACGGTAGCATTATAAGATGATCTCTCACTAAACTTCAAGGTACAAGTGTTCTCCCTGAGTATGCACTGTTGCCAAAGATCATCGTGCCGAGACACCACGTGATGATCGGGTGTGATAGCTCTACGTTCACATACAACGGGTGCAAGCCAGTTTTGCACACGTAGAAATACTCGGGTTAAACTTGACGAGCCTAGCATATGCAGATATGTCCTCAGAACACTAAGACCGAAAGGTCGAGTGTGAATCATATAGTAGATATGATCAACATAGTGATGTTCACCTTTGAAAACTACTCCATTTCACATGATGATCGGTCATGGTTTAGTTGCTATGGATCACATGATCACTTAGATGATTAGAGGGATGTCTATCTAAGTGGGAGTTCTTAAATATGATTAATTGAACTTTAAATTTATCATGAACTTAGTACCTGATAGCATTTTTCTTGTCTATGTTATTGTAGATAGATGGCCCGTGCTATTGTTTCGTTAAATTTTAATGCGTTTCTTGAGAAAGCAAAGTTGAAAGATGATGGTAGCAATTACACGGACTAGGTCCATAACTTGAGGATTATCCTCATTGCCGCACAGAAGAATTACATCCTGGAAGCACCGCTAGCTGCCAAACCCGCTGCAGGAGCAACGTCAGATGTTATGAACGTCTGGTAGAGCAAAGCTGATGACTACTCGATAGTTCAGTGTGCCATGCTTTAGGCTTAGAACCGGGACTTCAACGACGTTTTGAATGTCATGGAGCATATGAGATGTTCAAGGAGTTGAAGTTAATATTTCTAGCAAATGCCCGGATTGAGAGATATGAAGTCTCCAATAAGTTGTACAGCTGCAAGATGGAGGAGAATAATTCTCTCAGTGAACATATACTCAGAATGTCTGGGTACCATAACCACTTGACTCAACTGGGATTTAATCTTCCTGTTAATAGCGTCATTGACGGAGTTCTTCAATCACTGCCACCAAGCTACAAGAGCTTCATTATGAACTATAATATGCAAGGGATGGATAAGACAATTCCCGAGCTCTTCGCAATGCTAAAAGCTGCAAAGGTAGAAATCAAGAAGGAGCATCAAGTGTTGATGGTCGACAAGACCACCAGTTTCAAGAAAAAGGGTAAAGCGAAAAAGAAAGGGAACTTCAAGAAGAATAGCAAACAAGTTGCTGCTCAAGAGAAGAAACCCAAGTCTGGACCTAAGCCTGAGATTGAGTGCTTCTACTGCAAAGGGACTGGTCACTGGAAGCGGAACTGCCCCAAGTATTTGGTGGATAAGAAGGATGGCAAAGTGAACAAAGCTATATGTGATATATATTTTATTGATGTGTACCTTACTAAAGCTCGTAGTAGCACCTGTGTATTTGATACTGGTTCCGTTGCTAATATTTGCAGCTCGAAATAGGGACTTTGGATTAAGCGAAGATTGGCTAAGGACGAGGTGACGATGCGCGTAGGAAATGGTTCCAAAGTTGGTGTGATCACCATCGGCACGCTACCTCTACATCTACCTTCGGGATTAGTTTTAGACCTAAATAATTGTTATTTGGTGCCAGTGTTGAGCATGATACTAATATCTGGATCTTGTTTGATGCGATACGGTTATTCATTTAAATCAGAGAATAATGGTTGTTCTATTTATATGAGGAATATCTTTTATGGTCATGCACCCTTAAAGAGTGATCTATTTTTAATGAATCTCGATAGTAGTGATACACATATTCATAATGTTGAAGCCAAAAGATGCAGATTTGATAATGATAGTGCAACTTATTTGTGGCACAGCCATTTAGGTCATATTGGTGTAAAGCGCATGAAGAAACTCCATTCTGATGGACTTTTGGAATCACTTGATTATGAATCACTTGGTACTTGCGAACCATGCCTCATGAGCAAGATGACTAAAACGCCGTTCTCCGAAACTATGGAGCGAGAAAAAGATTTGTTGGAAATCATACATACTCGTGGCGGGTATCGTTATTTTCTCACCTTCACAGATGATTTGAGCAGATACGCGTATAACTACTTGATGAAACATAAGTCTGAAACATTTGAAAAGTTCACAGAATTTCACAGTGAAGTGGAAAATCATCGTAACAAGAAAATAAAGTTTCTACGATCTGATCGTGGAGGAGAATATTTGAGTTACGAGTTTGGTCTTCATTTGAAACAATGCGGAATAGTTTTGCAACTCATGCCACCCGGAACACCACAGCGTAATGGTGTGTCCGAACGTCGTAATCGTACTTTACTAGATATATGGTGCGATCTATGATGTCTCTTACTGATTTACCCCTATCGTTTTGGGGTTATGCTTTAGAGACAGCTGCATTCACGTTAAATAGGGCACCATCTAAATCCGTTGAGATGACGCCTTATGAACTATGGTTTGGCAAGAAACCAAAATTCTCGTTTCTTAAAATTTGGGGCTGCGATGCTTATGTGAAAAAGCTTCAACCTGGTAAGCTCGAACCCAAATCAGAGAAATGTGTCTTTATAGGATACCCAAAGGAGACTATTGGGTACACCTTCTATCACAAATCCAAAGGCAAGACATTTGTTGCTAAGAATGGATCCTTTCTAGAGAAGGAGTTTCTCTCGAAAGAAGTGAGTGGGAGGAAAGTAGAACTTGATGAGGTAACTATACCTGCTCCCTTATTGGAAAGTAGTACATCATAGAAACCGGTTCTTGCGACACCTACACCAATTAGTGAGGAAGCCAATGATGATGATCATGAAACTTTAGATCAAGTTACTACCGAACCTCGTAGGTCAACCAGAGTAAGATCTGCACCAGAGTGGAATAGTAATCCTGTTTTGGAGGTCATGTTACTTGACCATGACGAACTTACGAACTATGAGGAAGCGATGATGAGCCCAGATTCCGCAAAATAGCTTGAGGCCATGACATCTGAGATGGGATCCATGTATGAGAAGAAAGTGTGGACATTGGTTGACTTCCCCAATGATCGGCAAGCCATCGAGAATAAATGGATCTTCAAGAAGAAGACTGATGCTGACGGTAACGTTACTATCTACAAAGCTCGACTTGTTGCGGAAGGTTTTCAACAAGTTCAAGGAGTTGACTACGATGAGACCTTCTCACCCGTAGCGATGCTTAAGTCCGTCTGAATCATGTTAGCACTTGTCGCATTTTATGATTATGAAATTTGGCAAGTGGATGTAAAGACTGCATTCCTGAATGGATTTCTAGAAGAAGAGTTGTATATGATGCAACCTGAAGGTTTTATCGATCCAAAGGGTACTAACAAAGTGTGCAAGCTCTAGCGATCCATTTATGAACTGGTGCAAGCCTCTCGGAGTTGGAATAAACATTTTGATAGTGTGATCAAAGCATATGGTTTTATACAAAATTTTGGAGATGCCTGTATTTACAAGAAAGTGAGTGGGAGCTCTGTAGCATTTCTAATATTATATGTGGATGACATATTGTTGATTGGAAATGATATAGCATTTCTGGATAGCATAAAAGGATCATTGAATAAGAGTTTTTCAATGAAAGACCTCGGTGAGGCTTCTTATATATTAGGCATCAAGATCTATAGAGATAGATCAAGACGCTTAATTGGACTTTCACAAAGCACATACCTTGATAAATTTTTGAAGAAGTTCAAAATGGATCAAGCTAAGAAAGGGTTCTTGCCTGTGTTACAAGGTGTGAAATTGAGTAAGACTCAATGCCCAACCACTTCAAAAAGATAGAGAGAAAATGAAAAGTGTTCCCTATGCTTCAGCCATAGTCTCTATCATGTATGCAATGCTGTGTACGAGACCTGATGTGTGCCTTGCTATTAGTTTAGCAGGGAGGTACCAAAGTAATCCAGGAGTGGATCACTGGACAGCGGTCAAGAACATCCTGAAATACTTGAAAAGGACTAAGGATATGGTTCTTGTTTATGGAGGTGACAAAGAGCTCATCGTAAAAGGTTACATCGATGCAAGCTTTGACACTGATCCGGATGATTCTAAATCGCAAACCGGATACGTGTTTATATTGAACGGTGGAGCTGTTAGTTGGAGCAGTTCTAAACAAAGCGTCGTGGTGGGATCTACATGTCAAGCGGAGTACATAGCTGCTTCGGAAGCAGCAAATGAAGGAGTCTGGATGAAGGAGTTCATATTCGATCTAGGTGTCATACCTAGTGCATCGGGTCCAATGAAGATCTTTTGTGGCAATATTGGTGCAATTGCCTTGGCAAAGGACTCCAGATTTCACAAGACAACCAAACACATCAAGAGACGCTTCAATTCCATCCGCGACCAAGTCCAGGTGGGAGACATAGAGATTTGCAAGGTGCATACGGATCTGAATGTTGCAGACCCATTGACTAAGCCTCTCTCACGAGCAAAACATGATCAGTACCAAGGCTCCATGGGTGTTAGGATCAGTACTGTGTAATCTAGATTATTGACTCTAGTGCAAGTGGGAGACTGAAGGAAATATGCCCTATAGGCAAGAATAAAGTTATTATTTATTTCCTTATTTCATGATAAATGTTTATTATTCATGATATAATTGTATTAACCGGAAACATAATACATGTGTGAATACATAGACAAACAGAGTGTCACTAGTATGCCTCTACTTGACTAGTTCATTGATCAAAGATGGTAATGTTTCCTAACCATAGACATGAGTTGTCATTTTATAAACGGGATCACATCATTAGGAGAATGATGTGATTGACTTGACCCAATCCATTAGCTTAGCACTTGATCGTTTTAGTTTACTGGTATTGCTTTCTTCATGACTTATACATGTTTCTATGACTATGAGATTATGCAACTCCCGATTACCAGAGGAACACTTTGTGTGCTAGAAACCATCACAACATAACTGGGTGATTATAAAGGTGCTCTATAGGTGTCTCCGAAGGTACTTGTTTGGTTAGCATAGATCGAGATTAGGATTTGTCACTCCGATTGTCGGAGAGGTATCTCTGGGCCCTCTCGGTAATGCACATCACTATAAGCCTTGCAAGCAATGCAACTAATGAGTTAGTTGCAGGATGATGCATTACAGAAACAAGTAAAGAGACTTGCCGGTAACGAGATTGAACTAGGTATTGAGATACCGACGATCAAATCTCGGGAAAATAACATACCGATGACAAAGGGAACAACGTATGTTGTTATGCGGTTTGACTGATAAAGATCTTCGTAGAATATGTACCAGCCAATATGAACATCTTGGTTCCGCTATTGGTTATTGACCGAAGACGTGTCTCGGTCATGTCTACATAGTTCTTGAACCCGTAGGGTCCGCACGCTTAACGTTCGGTGACAATCCGTATTATGAGTTTATGTGATTTGATGTACCGAAGGTAGTTCGGAGTCCTGGATGAGATCGGCGATATGACGAGGAGTCTCGAAATGGTCAAGACGTAAAGATCGATATATTGGACGACTATATTCGGACATCGGAAAGGTTCCGAATGATTCGGGTACTTTTTGGAGTACCACGGAGTTACGGGAATACGGGAAGAAGTATTGGGCCTCAATGGGCCAAGTGGTGGAAGAGAGGAGGCAGGGCGCGCGGCCCCCCTAGTTCAAACCGAATTGGACTAGGGGGCCGGCCCCCCTTTTCTCCTTTCCTCCCTCTCCTTCCTTCTCCCCTTCCCCCTTCCTTTCCTCCTCCTAGTAGGAGTAGGAAAGGGGAGTCCTACTCCTACTAGGAGGAGGACTCCTCCTCCTGACGCGCCCTACAGGGACGGCCGACCTTCCCCCTTGCTCCTTTATATACAGGGGCAGGGGGGCACCCTAGAAAACACACAAGTTGATCATTGATTCCTTAGCCGTGTGCGGTGCCCCCCTCCACCATAATCCACCTCGATCATATTGCAGCGGTGCTTAGGCGAAGCCCTGCATCGGTAGCAACATCATCACCATCATCACGCCGTCGTGCTGATGGAACTCTCCTGTGAAGCTATGCTAGATAAGAGTTCGTGGGACGTCATCGAGCTGAACGTGTGCTGAACTCGGAGGTGCCGTGCGTTCGGTACTTGGATCGGCCAGATCGTGAAGATGTTTGACTACATCAACACGTTCTCATAACGCTTCCGCTTACGGTCTACGAGGGTACATGGACGATACTCTTCCCTCTCGTTGCTATGCATCACCATGATCTTGCGTGTGCGTAGGAATTTTTTTAAAATGACTACGTTCCCCAACAGGATTATCAAATCCCGTTGATGGAGGCCTACGTAGTTGGGGTGAGGAAGACGGAGGAGCGTTTTGATGGTATACAGGCGGAGCATGTTCCCCAAGTGGAGAACGACATCGCTGACTACCTATCGAAACGTGCAGCCTTCAAACTACCTGTGGAACCAGGTACTTTTGTGCTTCGGTTGACTCAACCATCTGTTCAACCATCAATAGAGCAGAACAAGCGAAGGAAATCAGGCCCCGGCAAGTACTTTCCCATCGAGCTCCTAGGAGCCGCCGACAAAGATGTTGCCATGGACGCTAAGCCTGCCGTGGGGCAACCGACTCCGGCGGGGCGTCAAGCCCTGGCTGTAGAGACAGCCGCTCCCATGCCAGAGGAAATGCCTTTAGTCCTTGCCGTCGAGCCCCAGGCTCTGGCATGGGCACAACATACCGTCTGATTCCTCCAAACAGGGGAAGTCCCTGAGGAGCAGGAAGAAGCAGAGAAAGTAGGCCATCGGTCTGCCATGTATCAGTTCGTCGACGACGTCCTGTACAGGAAAAGACCAAACGGTGTGAAATTGAAGTGCATTCCCTGGGAGGAAGGACTAGAGCTGTTGGCAGAGATACACGGAGGCATGTGTGGCTCCCACATAGGGTCGAGGGCCCTTGCCGGCAAGGCATTCCAGCAAGGTTTCTTCTGGCCCAATGCCCTCCAGGATGCAGCGGCACTACTAACCAAGTGTGAAGTGTGTCAGTTCCATTCGAAGAAGCTTCATGAACCGGCTCAAGCCCTTCAAACAATTGCTCTATCCTGGCCAATTTCGGTCTGGGGGCTCGACATACTGGGCCCCTTCCTCCGTGCTGTCGGGGGCTTTGAGTACTTGTATGTTGCAATCGACAAGTTCACAAAGCGGCCGGAGGTGGAAGCGGTAAGGAAGGTGACAACGCAATCATCCATCAAGTTCTTCAAGGGGCTAGTCTGCCGCTTTGGTGTGCCAAACAAAGTCATCACCGACAATGGCACGCAGTTTACAAGCCTCACCTTCATGCAATACATCCAAGACCTCGACAACAAGGTCTGTTTTGCTTTTGTGGCACATCCACGGAGCAACGGCCAGACGGAGAGGGCAAATGCTGAAGTACTGCGAGGCCTGAGGACAAAGACTTTCGATAGGCTGCACAACAGCGGAAGACGTTGGATTGATGAGTTGTCGGCGGTTCTTTGGTCAATCAGAACGGCGCCAAATCAAGCCACCGGCTAGACACCCTTTGCCCTGGTATACGGGGTGGAAGCAGTTCTCCCCACGAAACTCACATATGGGTCACCTCGAGTGCTCGCTTATGACGAGCTTGAGCAAGAGCAGTTGCGGCAAGATGACGCAACACTCTTTGAGGAAGATCGTCTCCGGGCGGCTGTGAGAGCAGCGCGCTACCAGCAAGCCTTGCGCCGCTACCATAGCCACCAGGTTCATGCCCGAAGCTTTGAGGAAGGCGACCTTGTTCTTTGGCATGTTCAATCGGCCAAGAATTCCAATAAGTTGACGCCGAAGTGGGAAGGCCCTTATCGGGTAATACGAGTCACTAGGCCCGGCGCAGTCTGCCTGGAGACCGAAGATGCTATTCTAGTGAGAAACTCCTGGAACATCGAACATCTTTGCAAGTTTCACTCATAAGACGCGGTTGTCAGTGTCAAAACTGGCGGATCTCGGGTGGGGGGTCCCGAACTGTGGGTCTAAGGCGGATGGTAATAGGAGGCAGGGGACACAATGTTTACCCAGGTTCAGGCCCTCTCGATGGAGGTAATACCCTACTTCCCGCTTGATTGATCTTGATGATATGAGTATTACAAGAGTTGATCTACCACGAGATCGTAGAGGCTAAACCCTAGAAGCTAGCCTATGATTATGATTGTTGTTGTCCTACGGACTAAACCCTCAGGTTTATATAGACATCGGAGGGGGCTAGGGTTCCACAGAGTCGGTTACAAGGGAGGAGATCTGCATATACGAATTGCCAAGCTTTCCTTCCACGCAAAGGAGAGTCCCACCCGGACACGGGACGAAGTCTTCAATCTTGTATCTTCATAGTCCAGCAGTCGGGCCAAAGTATATAGTTCGGCTGTCCAAGGAGCCCCTAATCCAGGACTCCCTCAGTAGCCCCTGAACCAAACTTCAATGACGATGATTCTGGCATGCAGATTGTCTTCGGCATTGCAAGGCGGGTTCCTTCTCCGAATACTCCATAGAATATTTTGAACACAAGGATCGTGTCTGGCTCTGCAAAACAAATTCCACATACCACCGTAGAGAGTATATTATTCCACAAATCTAATCTGCTGACAACTTTTTATAACATGACATCACGCTACGACCCGGTCTTTATTTGAACCGTTTTTCTCAACCAGCTACTACACGTATTGCGAGGCGGTTTTCTTGGCACATCTTGTCAAAGCAGAGACCATGTCCCCTTATGACGGGATTCTCATCAATACGGGTGTGGGTAACCCAACCACGCCATCAATTACGACGCTTGGGGAATAAGCGAGTTTACCAGGCAAGTGGGGAGGCGCAGAATCCCTGCTCCCTTTATAAGGGGATAAGGACTCCCTTTCGCACCCACGCTTTCTTTCTTCTTCCCGATCCATTCCCCTTCGCCCGAGCCCCAGCGCCCGAGCGTTCGTCTTCTCCGCCCACAAAGGCCTTCTGAAAATGTCCGGATCCGGAGAAGGAGGCAAGTGGGTGGCCTCTACCGTCCAGGAGAAGCATATCAAAAAGCTTCGGGAGGCCGGGTATCTGGCCAAGAAAATCGGCCACCGTCTCCCGACGGCGGGACAGATCGTCCCTACTCCGGAACCCCAAGAGAGGGTTGTATTCCTCCCTCATTTTGTCCGCGGGCTAGGGTTTCCCCTCCACCCGTTCGTTCAAGGCATCATGTATTATTACGGGATCGATTTTCATGATCTATCCCCTAATTCCTTCCTCAACATATCGACATTCATCATCGTGTGCAAGGCTTTTCTTCGCATCTTGCCACACTTCGGCTTATGGCTGAAGATCTTTAATGTGAAGCACAAGGTGGTGAGCGGCGAGCACGCCGAGTGCGGGGGCGCCATGGTGAGCAAGATGCCCAACGTCTCATGGCCAACAGGTACTTTTAATGATTCCGTTAAAGAGTGGCAACAATAGTGGTTTTACATCACTGAGCCGCACGACACGGAATGGGCCGCTGCTCCAGAGTTCCGATCCGGAGCCCCCCTGCGGCTTACGTCCTGGCCAAAGAAGGGCCTGAACTGGTCTTCGTCCGACGAACTATCTATGCTCCAGACGCGCGTTAAAGATATGGAAGACAAGAAAATCGAGCTTGTCAATGGAGTCCAGGTGATGTTAGTTCGTCGGATCCTGCCTTCTCAGCACCAGACTTGCAATCTATGGGAATTCGATCCGGCCAAGCACCAGATCGTGTGAAAGCTCTTTGGCTCCTCGCACGAAGACATCTGGAAGGTGCTTTTCAAGTCCGGAAAATCATGGCCAGACTCGGCCGAGGACCGTGGGTATTAACTATCCCTCCCTGCAAGCTCGGTAAGTTTTTATGCGTTTTACCCGCATAACCCAAGGGAAATGCTCAATGTGTTTTCCTCAACTCCCCTAGGGCTAGACAAAAAGGCGGGGCGGATCCACTGTCCGGCCCCATTGCTTGGAGAACCGGACGGCCCACTTCTGACGAAGATGTTGGTCTCGGGGCCGTACAAGGCGCCGAAGAAGAAGACCGAGAAGAAGGCCATAAAGACCCAGGGTGGCCTTCGTCACCACGACACTTTGGACACAATATCCGAAGGCTCCAACGTCTATTCTACCTCTAAAGAGGACAACGAGGAGGAGGAAGACGAATCCCCAGGGGGGGGGGGGGGAAGAAAGAAGAGGGAGGCCTCCATACACTTGGAGGCCGAGTCGCCTAAAAGGGGAAAAGCTCTTCTTTCTGAAGAGTCCACTGCCACCGCCGATAGCAGCCCGACGTGGGATCCCAGGGCCCAGCCCCTGGTGAATTCATGAGTATAAGATCTGAACACGCTTATGCATCCAGACTCATCATGGCATAATATTTTAACCTGAGCTATATTTTTTGTAGTCCGGCGAGGTCCCGCACTGAACGATCCTCATCAGAGGATTCGCTAAGCTCGGATGATGTAGAGAGCGAGACGCCACCGAAGGCCCCTTCCCCCAAATATGTGCATAACACCGAGGCTTTGTCCTAGAAGGACCCCGGCCAAGAAGGGGGGGAAGAGATTGTGAAGGCAGCGCCTGGAGGTCAAACTTCGGGGGCCGGAGACATGGGGGATAAGATTCCCATGGAAGTCGACGGCGGGAGCCATCTTGAATTCGCCTCAGAGTCGGACGCAATTCCGGAGGCCAATACGGCTCCAGAATCAAGCAGAAGGCCTCCCTCGGCTGGAGGGGGCGTGTCCGTTCCACCGGCAATCTTTGTCCAGGTAGAGGTGCCGGATGTTTTGTTGGCGGCACTGAAGAGCGCCTCCATCTTCGATGAACACCATGCCCTTATGGGTGCGGTGATTAAGGAGATTCAGTCTGCTGAGAGTGGACTGAACGAAGCCTATATCATCCTTATAAGAGGCTTTGAGGTATGTTTTATAAGGTTTCGAAGAGTGTCTTAGTATGGAGAGTAGCCCCTGATACATTGTTCGGTGCAAGAAAGGACCGGACACAGGATCAATTTTATGTTCGCAGGAAGACTCACTTGATGACATCTATCTCTCTTCTTTTATAAGCAGGCGTCTGCAGCGGCTGCTGCCTCCCATGCTGCGGAGGTCTCCGGACTGAATCAAAGTCTGGTGCGAGCTGAAGAAGAACTTGGCCAGTTGAAAAGGCAGTTGGAAGATAAACAAGGTATGCGCAAGCCTTGTTCGCGTTCAGTGCGAACAAATTCTCAGTATGATAACATATGTTTCATTATTTGCGCCAGGGGCGATGACCGAAGTCGAGGATCTGAGGAAGGTTGTTCCCTAGGCCGAGGAAAATGCAGCCGCAGAGCAGGCTCTTCGCGAGTAGGAGCATCAAGAGTCCGTGAAGAAATGCGAGACCTTGGAGCAGAGTTTAACGGAGAAAGAATCCGAACTCGCCAGGGCTCATTAGGCCGCGCGCACTGCCCAAGGGGAAACCCGAGGCGCCCTACAGGAGATCCAAGAGGCGAGGACGATCGCGGCGTGTAAGGCTTTTTTCCATGTAAAGCAAGTATTTGAGGAGAAAATCATGTTTCTAATTTTGTGTTCGAATTTCTCCAGGGGTATTTGTGGAACTGCCCCGCAGCATATCGGATGCCGCCCAATTCCACCGTGCCAAAGAAGGGAACACTACGGATAAGCTCTTCTGGCCGCAGTATCTGGCACCGAATTATCCAGTGCCTTTTGCCGACCAACTGAAATAGTTGATGGAACTACATAGGGCGGCCGAGCTAGCTATGAAGGATTTGATTATCCGGCTATGGCCCGCCGAGCCGATTCCAGGCCGCTACATCAGGCTCGTGAAGCGGCTTGTGAGTGCCTGCCCTCGAGTTGACATCATCAAGCGGTCGGTCTGTATAGAGGGTGCACGAATGGCCTTCGCCCGCGCAAAGGTTCACTCGGGGAAGATGGATGCTGAAAAGCTGATGACCGAGGGACCGCTAGAGGGGAAGGAGCACCGCAAGCTCGAATTATATTATTAAAGTGTCCTGAAAGGATCCTGCCTAGCCGCGGAGCAATGCACCAAGGATATTATATTTCCATGAATGCAAGCATGTTATCCTTTGTAATGTTGAACAAGGTCATTTCTATTATTTATTGCCTATTATATAAAAGTTTATTCTCCTGTGTGGCCGGTTTTTATATTAAACCTGAGAGTTGGCCAGTCGTCGGCTTCTACGCCCATGTAGGAAGTACGGGGGTGTTCGGGATAAACCTGATCACTATTTATCCCAGTTTTGGGTCCTTCGAAGGAAGTGTTCAGCACAACGAACCAGGCAATCGGACTATAGGGCTTTATCACTCTCACTTAGCCATAGGAGCTTTATAAAAGGAAGGTAGGCGCAGCCCCTGGTGTTTGAAAGACCACACGAGGGGCTATATAAGCACATGATCGGAAGAAAAGCCGATCCATCGCACGCTGCATTGGTTATGGCATTATGCAGGAGAAATCCTTAAAGATTTTACAACTTCTCGAACAGCTGACCAGCTCTTGCCTTATCATGATAGTCAGTTTTCGGCTTTCTCTACTGAGGTGCTTGTCCGGAAGAATCGGGACACAATCGCAGTAGTTCTCCTTGTGCCGCCTTAGCCGATATAGCGGAACGTAAGGTAGCAAAACATGGGAGCCGGGCAAACCCAACATTTGACCGAAGACATGATTCAGAGCTGATGCATACAATGCTATATGTTCGGGGTGCCGAACTTCCATGAAGGTGTTCGGACTTTACTGCCGTATTATGGGAAAAACGAAGCCCCTGGCATATTTCAAGCATATCATGGTGTATGGATGCCACTTGATAAAAGAATTTCAATAAGAAATAACAGCAGATAAGCGTTATATAAATCCACATGTTGTATTTGAATAGTACGTCGATGCGTGTGAGTACCTGTAATGTGGTAAAAAAGAAATACGACTGTGGAACCTGCTGAGACCATGGGGAGAAGCTATGTGCGGATCCGGATTATAGTCGGATTGTCATCACGGGGAATATCTAAGGATTCCCTTGTGTGTTCGAGCTGCTTCCATATCGCCAGTCCTTGTCTGCACAAAGTTAAACCTGCAAACAAAATGTAAGAAATGCTTGTGTGCCGCAGAGCAGTTGAGCAACGGTATGTGGCCTATCCTAGCTTTCGTCGGAGTGTTTAATTGAGCTCTGGATGAGCCAGGCTATCCTGCCGCGAAGTATTTCGAAGTCCTTTAGCGGTGTCCGGGAGTCGGGCCGTCGTCTCGAGGTTCAGTTGGAAGGTGCTACTTATAGCTTCTGCTGTTAAAGCAGCAGTATACTCCTTGGTGCCGAGGGAAAGTTCGGCCTTGCCATTAACCGTGATGATGCCGCACGGACCGGGCATCTTGAGCTTAAGGTAGGCATAATGTGGTACTGCGTTGAATCAAGCGAATGCGGTTCGTCCAAGCAGTGCTTGATAATCTCCGCGAAAAGGGACGATGTCGAAGGTTAACTCTTCGGCATGGTAATTGTCTGGTGATCCGAAGACTACCTCAAGGGCGATGGAGCCTGTACAGCAGGCCTCCACACCTGGTATAATACCGGTGAAGGTGGTTTTAGTAGGCTTGATCACCGAATGATAGATGCCCATCTTGCACACTGTGTCCTGGTAAAGCAGGCTTAGACTGCTACCTCCGCCCATAAGGACTCGCATGAAGTGGAACCCGTCGATTATTGGGTCGAGGACTAGTGCGGCTGGATTGCCCTGATTAGTGTTAACTGGACAATCCATGTGGTTAAAGGTGATTGGCCCTAGTTTAAATTGTGGGACGACTGGTTCCGTTAAGTCGACATCCCTAAGGGTGTGCGCCCTGTCCGGGTTGGCAGTGTAGGTGTCGTTTACCACGTTCACCGTTTGGATTTGCGGGGGAAAATTCTTTTGCCCTCCTATACTCCGTGAACTGGGCTCCTCGTCGCCATCGTTGCTTTGAGACCCCTTATCTTTGTTTTTGGCACCTGACCTGCCAGCTTGTTTGAAGACCCAACATTCTCTGTTGGTATGATTGGCTGGTGTTCCTGGGGTGCAATGAATTTGGCATGGGCGATCGAGTATGCGGTCCAGACTGGACGGACCCAAATTGTCATTTGTGAGTGGCCCATTCCGTTGACTGGACTTAGAGCCACTGAATCCGGCATTGACTGCCGTATCTTCGGCGTTTCCACCATTTTTACGGCGCTTGTGTTTGTTGCGTCTGGGTTTGCCGTTGCTATCTCTAGCTTCTGATGTGCCAGGGTTGCTTGCTGTGATATTGCTACGGGCCAACCAACTGTCTTCGCCCGCGCAAAACCGGATCATGAGTGTCGTGAGGGTTGCCATGGATTTTGGCTTCTCTTGGCCAAGATGTCGGGCGAGCCACTCATCACGGATGTTATGTTTAAAGGCCGCTAGGGCTTCGGCATTCGGACAGTCGACAATTTGGTTCTTTTTAGTTAGGAACCAAGTCCAGAATTTCCTGGCTGACTCTCCGGGCTGTTGTGTTATGTGACTTAAATCGTCAGCATCTGGTGGCCGCACATAAGTGCCCTGGAAGTTGTCCAGGAATGCGTCTGCCAGGTTCTCCCAGCTTCCGATGGAGTTTGCCGGCAAGCTATTCAGCCAATGCGGAGCCGGCCCCTTGAGTTTTAGCGGGAGATACTTGATGGCGTGTAGATCATCCCTGCGGGCCATGTGAATGTGGAGGAAGAAATCTTCTATCCATACCGCGGGGTCGGTAGTGCCGTCATATGATTCAATGTTCACGGGTTTAAACCCTTCTTGGAATTCATGATCCATTACTTCATCAGTGAAGCATAGGGGGTGTGTGATGCCTCTGTGCCGGGCTATATCACGATGCTGTTCATACGAGTCTTGTCCGTTGAGTTCGGCCCGGCCAGATCTGCTTTTAGTATATCCAGCGTGATGGTTGTCGTCACTTGTTGGGGTGCGCCCCTGTGATCCGTAGACCGATCTTTTATGTCCTCATTTGTTTTCCACTACTTCTCGTAGGTCCTGCGTGTTACCCCGGGCATTGATATTTTTGTTGGACTGGCGACGGGGTGCGGGCTGGACTTCGGGCTGATATGCCGCTTTGTCTCGGCCACGAGGTGGCCAGTCAGCCGCATCATACGCCGGTAGTGTAGGCTTTAATGCTTCCTCCTCGAGTTGGGGTAGCAACCTACGCTTTGGGTGACTTTTGGTTGGGCGCTCGAGTTCGTATTCCTCGGCTGCCATTACCTTGGTCCATCTATCTGCTAGCAGATCTTGATCAGCTTGGAGCCGTTGTTGCTTTTTCTCCAGGCTTTTTGTTGTGGCTATAAGCCGGCGCTTGAAGCGCTCCTGCTCGACGGGATCCTCAGGCGCGTTAAATTCTTCGTCGCCGAGGCTCACCTCATCATCGGAGAGGGGCATGTAATTTTCATCCTCTGATTCTCCGTCTGCCGCCTGTTCCTTAGGGCTAGCTTGCCCATCCTCCCACTCGAAGCCTGGCTGGAGGGGATTGTCTTCGTCTTCGACACTGTCCACAGCATTATTGTATCTTGTGCCGGTATCACTACATTAGCTATGGCGGGGCTTAGAGCGGCGCCGATGACGCCGGTGCTTGGATTGCTTCTCGAGGGGATTATCCTCCGTTGCCTTATGTCCATCACTTTCTTTGGGGTGTCCACCATGTATATATCATATGATGAGGTGGCTGTCTAGCGCCCTGTGGGCAGTGGTTCCTGTTCTTCTCCTGCATCGTCGTCCATACCATCGATGTCTTCGGAGCCGAAATCAAGCATGCCAGTTAAGTCGTCGACAGTTGCTATTAAGTGGGTGGTGGGTGGGGGACGAATTTCTTCGTCGTCCTCTTCCCACTCGAGCCGGACATAGTTCGGCCAAAGGTCTCCTGACAATGAGAGAGACCTCAATGAATTTAGCACGTCGCCCAAGGGCGGGTGCTGAAAGATATTCGCGGAGGTGAACTCCATGATCGGTGCCCAATCAGATTCGATAGGCACGGACGTAGGCGGTTCGGAGCCTTTGGCCGGGGACGAATCCAAGGGTCCGGCAGCACAGGTCTCATAGGAGGTGGAGTCAGTATTCGGTTCTATCGCCGTTAAGTGTGCGGCCTCCGTGGCGGGGTCCATTCACCCATCCTCGGACGGCACTATCTGCTCCGGATTGAGGGCCGGAGTAGCCACAGGTGTGATCTCCCGAACACCGTCCGACGGCAGAGCTAATTCATGCTCGTCGTGACTGTGCGGGGCACCTCACATGGGCTCGAATCCGTCGAAGATCGAGTCTCCGCAGATGTCGGCAATATAGTTCAAGCTTCCAAACCTGACCTGATGGCCAGGGGCATAGCTCTCGACCTGCTCCAGATGGCCAAGCGAGTTGGCCCGCAGTACGAAGCCGTCGAATACGAAGATTTATCCGGCGAGAAAAATCTCACCCTGGATCGCATCGTTGTCGATGATTAAGGGTCCATCAAACCTTATGGTGATGACACAGTGGAACTCTCAATGAAAGCACCAATGTCGGTGTCAAAACCGGCGGATCTCGGGTAGGGGGTCCCGAACTGTGTGTCTAAGGCGGATGGTAATAGGAGGTAGGGGACACAATGTTTACCCAGGTTCGGGCCCTCTCGATGGAGCTAACACCATACTTCCTGCTTGATTGATCTGGATGATATGAGTATTACAAGAGTTGATCTACCATGATATCGTAGAGGCTAAACCCTAGAAGCTAGCCTATGATTATGATTGTTGTTGTCCTACGGACTAAACCCTCCGGTTTACATAGACACCGGAGGGGGCTAGGGTTACATAGAGTCGGTTACAAGGTAGGAGATATACATATCCAAATTGCCAAGCTTGCCTTCCACGCAAAGGAGAGTCCTAGCCGGACACGGGACGAAGTCTTCAATCTTGTATCTTCATAGTCCAGCAGTCCGACCAAAGTATATAGTCCGGCTGTCCGAGGACCCCCTAATCCAGGACTCCCTCAGTGGTTGTCGGGCCCCCCGGCAAGCCGCCTTTTGTACAAGCCTTGCTGGCAAGGCATGTAACCCTCTGTACAAAGCCAAGCGCAGACCCTGAGCCTAAATAAATGAAGCGCTGGCGCCCTAAGTTTTAGCATGCATGCTAGGTTGAGTGTCTCCCTCGGTTAGGGTTAGTAGTGTTTAGCGGCGGCTAACCCCTAGCATAGAGGTCGAGTGTGCGTCTCTCTGCTCCTTTCTGTCCTCTTTGGTTCGCAGGGTACATGGACATTTCTGCTGAGCTATTTGGAAGAAAGAGAACAGGTCGACGCCCCGACCCCGACAAGCCAAGGTTGTCACGGGCTACAGGTCTAAGGATCCAATCACGGCAAGCCAAGGTCGCCGGGGGCTGTGACATCAGATAAGTCTTTCTCCCCCACTTTGTGCCTCCGTATGAAACTTGAACATATAAGGCTTCGCTTGCTCTCGTGCCATCTTGCTCCCTCTATCCCGTGTCTGAAAACCTTACTTTGGGCCGATACTTGGTTGTAGTGTGATGGGAAGAGGGCAAGCGAAGGGCCTAATCCTACTCGGCCCCAAACTTCTCCAAGGGCGTGAGTGTAGCCGAGCCATAGAGCAGGAGGACGGCAAGGCCTATTCCTGGGATACAATGTTTATCTTAAGATAACGAGGGCTCGTTCCTCGGTGTGGCCCTCTCCCACGCGCAAACAAGACCCAGCAGACACCCTTCTTTTCATTCATACGTTGTAAACAAGTACAATTCATATGGAATGAGTACATGAACGAGGGGATTACAAGGTCTAAATTCTACCAAGTCCCGTAGGCTTATAAACTAAAAAAGGATAAGTGCCCCGTGATCCCTGTTCTTTCCCTTTTCCTCCCAGGTGTAGCAGGTGAAGGCAAAAGAGGGGCAATGGGGAACGCGTCGATGGAGAGCTTGACGAGGAAGGCCCTCGGCAGGGCATGTGGCCAAGGGAGGGGCGGCGCGGTCAGTCGGAGTCGGAGTTGACGTTCCCCCGCTCGACACCCTCGTCGTCGCTGTCGTTGTCCTCCTCGTCACTCCCGCTTGAGAAAGAGTCTTCGTCATCGGAGGAGCTCTCCACGCAGCACTTTAGGCGAGTTCCAGAGTCTCCAAAGACCTTAACGGAGAGCAGGCCATTCTCCATTAATTTGAAAAAGAGAACGAGTCCCGCCGTTAGGCTGTGGATACGAGCAAAAGTCTTCCATCCGTGACGAAGGTACATGATGTGAGGGGCAGGAAAGTCGACATCAACCCGCATGCCGCCATTCCCGCAGCCCCTCATATGCAACCTCAGGGTCTAGGGTGGATCGAGCTCCATATCCCGAGTGAATGGAGCAGGGAGACGAAGGCAACGACGCGGTTGAGGGAGTCCTGGACTAAGGGGTCCTCGGGCGTCCGACCTATTATCCTTTGGGCCAGACTTATGGGCTGTGAAGACATGAAGGCCGAAGACTGCATCGTGTCCAGATTGGACTCTACTTAGTGTGGAAGGCAAGCTTAGCGATCGAAGATTCCTTCTTATGTAACCGACTCCATGTAAACCCTAGGTCCCCCTGGTGTCTATATAAACCGAAGGGGGTAGTCCGGAAAGGACACCACATATAATCATTAGCATAGGCTAGACTTCTAGGGTTTAGTCATTACGATCTCATGGTAGATCAACTCTTGTAATACTCATATTCATCAAGATCAATCAAGCAGGAAGTAGGGTATTACCTCCATAGAGAGGGCTCGAACCTGGGTAAACATCGTGTCCCCTGTCTCCTGTTACCATCGATCCTAGAGGCACAGTTTGAGACCCCCTACCCGAGATCCGCCGGTTTTGACACCGACATTGGTGCTTTCATTGAGAGTTCCACTGTGCCGTCGACAAAAGGCTCGATGGCCCCTTCAATCGTCCATAATGACATCGTCCAGGGAGAAACCTTTCTCCCCCGACAGAGCTTTGTGTCCGGTGGCTTCGTACTGCATGCCAACTTATTTGGTCATCTGGAACAGATCAACAGCTATGCCCCTGGCCACCAGGTTAGATTCGAAAGCCTGAATTACGTCACAGACGTCCGTGGAGATTTGATCTTTGACGGGTTCGAGACCGTGGCAACCGCTCCCCATCGCCTCGATGAACATGGCTTAAACCTGTGATCGGGCCGCATCCAGGAGATAGCTCCTGTAACAGCTCTGGCCTTAAATCCAGAGCAGATCAAGTCGCCTGAAGACAGGAAGCTCGACTCCATCACGGGGGCTATGGATTCTACGACACTGGAGCCGCACACAGATTCCACTTCATACGGTATCTGCATCAACGGAACCTCGGACTCGCCCCCGATGTCGAACTTCGAGCCCTATGAGCCCGCGTATACCGAACTCGATTAGTTATCGATCCTCAGGTCCAGTGCCGCAGATGTCTTCCAACACTCTCCCATGGGTGACATGCTAAACTCGCTAAAAAACCTATCACTGGTAGATGACCCGTCGCCGAACTATGTTCGGTTCGAACTTTCAGCGGATGATGGAGAATTTTGTTTCCCACCTGCCACCCACTCCGTAGCCACCGTTGAAGACCTAACCAACACGCCCGATCCCCGCTTCAAAGACATCGACGGTGTGGACGATGATGAGGGGCAAGGCCAGAGCTTCCTACCCGCTCAGCACAGGATGACCACTTCCTGGTATGACGTGTGTATGTTAGTCACACCTTACGGCGCTCTCAACAATGATAAGGAGGATTCGGTCGAGAATAAACTGCCTGGTACACAGCCTGGACACCGGCACCCTAGGTCACGTCGTCCAAGAGAAAACACTGCCAGCACAGGAGAAGACGACACTCCAGACAACAAAGACCCTATTGAGGTAGAATCCGAGCAGGACGAGCAGGAAGGTGGGCAGGAGAACTCTGGTGAACAGACCCCATATGGGGACTCGGAGGACAAAAATTATCTCCCACCCTTCGAGGAAGAGGAGATCCTCAACAACAAAGACTTTATCATGCCCAAGGAACCTCTCGAGCAGGAGCGCTTTAAACGCCAGCTTATAGCCACTGCAAGGAGCCTAAGAAAGAAGCAGCTGCAGCTTCAAGCAAGCCAAGATTTGCTCAATAATAGATGGACCGAGGTCTTGGCCGCCAAAGAATACGGCCTTAGCAGCCCAGTCAAAAGCCACCCCAAGAATAGGTGGCTCCCTCAATACGATGGCAGGGCGATGGAGCCCATACCACCATCGAATAATGTGGCGGGCCGACCACAGTTTGGTCCAGTCAAAGCTGCAGCCCAAGCAGAGCACCATACCAACCCATCCGGCCGTCAAAACAAAACAGCTCGGAGGAATACCCATGATATCAACCAATACATTGAGGGTAGAGCAGGACGTACACGAGCGACGTACATATCACGAAGATATACCCCGACTGATGATGATGGTCTCCTATTCGGACGCTATAAAGCCGACCATGCCCGGGCTGAACACCGTAAAACGGAAGCCGCCGAAGGTGCTTCATAGTGTGGACGAACATAGAGGAGCCGCACACCCTCTCTGCTTCACTAACGAAGTAATGGAGCATTAATTTCCAGATGGGTTTAAACCCGTCAACATCGAATCATACGATGGAACAACAGATCCCGTGGTATGGATCGAGGATTACCTCCTTCATATTCACATGGCCCTTGGAGATGACCTCCACGGCATTAAATACCTACCCCTCAAGCTTAAAGGGCAAGCTCGGTACTGGCTAAACAGTTTTCCGGAAAATTCCATTGGCAACTGGGAAGATTTGGAAGACGCCTTTTGAGGCAATTTCCAGGGAACATATGTCCAACCATTATACGCCGATGACTTCAGTCACATTGTCCAGGAGCCCGGCGAGTCAGCCAGGGAGCTCTGGACCAGGTTCTTAGTCGAAAAGAACCAAATTGTCGACTGCCCAGACGCAGAAGCCCTTGCGGCCTTTAGACACAGCGTCCGGGACGAATGGTTAGCGCGTCACCTCGGCCAGGAAGGACCCAAATCCATGGCAGCCCTTACCACTCTAATGACCCGCTTCCGTGTGGGAGAAGACAACTGGCTTGCTCATAAAAGCAACGACGCCAGCAGCCCGGGCACTTCCGAAATCCGAGATGGCAACGGCAAGCCATGACGAACTGAACACAACAGTCGCAGTAATATACGTGACACAGTGGTGAATACCGGATTTCACAATCCGAAGCCCGGTCAACGGAAGAAGCCACTAAAGGCAAACCAAGATGGACCATCCACCCATGACAGGATATTGGACCGACCTTGTCAGATTCACGGTTACTCCAATATGCCAGCTAATCATACCAACCGAAACTCTTGGGTCTTCAAGCAGGCAGGCAAGCTTAATGCTGATTACAAGGGGAGGAGGCCACCAGGCGATAAAGACGGCGGATCGGCTCGCTAGCAGAACGCGAGGGGCCAGAAACAGTTTCCCTCCGACGTTCGACTACTCCGGGAACACGAATAGCAGTCCGTCTTCCGCCACCTGCGTACTGTACTGGAAAAATTTGCACCTCGCGCACATCACTACGCACTCAAGATACCATGGGCATCGGCGGAAGCACAATACAGACAACCCTGCAAGCATTCTCGTAAAGTTTTATGTCTGCTTACTTTATTTTTCTATATCATCCCTAAATAACAGGTGACCAGCGGGACGACATCTAAAACGGACTCTATCGGAGTTCGGATCCGTATGCTCACCTAAGGGGCTACTTCCATTAAGGATTCCCCTCCCCAAGGACAGGCGACGCAGACGTGCAACAGGAGGTCCAAAATAACATTTTGTGGACCATACTCTTTATTCCGAGCCTGTAATATGCCCTTTTTCCTCTGATCTCGACCCCGAGCATGTCAAATAGCCAGGTTCACGGTTCCTTTTTATTATTATTACTATTATTATTATTATTATTATTATTATTATTATTATTATTATTATTATTATTATTATTATTATTATTATTATTATTATTATATATATACAAAAATTTATCATTGGCACATCGCTCCGTTCTTAGTAAGTCTCATCCGAACCGATCTTTCATACTCTCTCAACAATAAGTATGGCCTTAACGGCTGCTCTGCAGATACACCTCGGCATACCCTGCCAAGGGCTCGGCATGGGAACGAATGAGCTGCCAGTAAAAAGTCTGAACAACTCTATAGCGTACCTCAGCTTCGCAAGTTTGGCCTTATATGCATCAGCTCCGAATCATTGTCTTGGGTCAATAGTTGGGTTGCCCGGCTCCTGTGTTTGCTACCCTACGTTCTGCTCTATCGGCTAGGGTAGTAAAGGGAGAACTACTGTGATTGTGCCCTGGCCTAGACCGGATGAGCACCTCTGTAGAGAAAGCCAAAAACTGACTGTCATGATGCGGCGAGAGCTGGTCAACCACTTGACGACTTATTGGAATCCTTACCGATTCTCCGTGTAACACAAAGGATCTTTTTCAGATCAGATATGCAAGGCACCACACGCCGCATAAAACTCCTATGGTTAAGTGAAAGTGTTAACACCTTATAGTCCGATTCCTGGTTCGCCGCACTATCACCTCCTTCATGGACCAAGACGTTGGATAAAGAGTGATTAAATGATTTGCCGAACACCCCCGTTCTTCCTACGAGGGGGCTGAAGCCGACGACTGGAAAACTTTCAGATTATATTAAAACAACCGCAAAGGAGGAATTCAAGCTTTCGAGCAAAACATAATAGATTAACCATAAAGTTGTCTTTTACAATCATCATACACCTCACTCGAACATTATGTTTTTTGAGCATTGACCCTCTATCAAGCGGGCGGCCTCCAGGACATCTTCAAAATAGCTCCCCGGTTCCGGACGGTCCCTGCCTCCAGGCGGACCCTTCATGACGACGTCGATGGCCTTCATCTTTCCCCCGAACGTCTTGACTCAGGCAAGGGACATCTGTGCACCTTCAATGCACGCCGATCGCTTCGCAGCATCGATTCATGACACCACGTCAACAAGCTTCTGCACCAATCCGAAACAGCTACTCAGCACAGGCTCAGTTGGCCATAGCCGGTTATAACATCCTTCATGGCAACGCCAGATACCCTATGAAGTTCGGCCCATTGGGACATCTGCTCATTAAGCTGCGGCGGGTGCTTAGACGCACCGAACTATAACAAAAAAAGCTTCTCTATTGCATATCCAGCTCGCACTTGGTAATACCGCGCTGCATGGGAAGAACTCTTCGAGAAGTCCAAATACTCGTCCGGAGAACTCCACACTTGGTTCAGCTGAGCATAGTCCGGGTCACCGAACTTTGTCTGCAGCAGAAAAGGCTTTCCAGCCACTATCTCTTTTGCCTGCCGAACCTCCTCACGGAGTGCTTTGGACTCTGATCGCGCTTATGTTGCCTCATGTCGGGCCTTGTCCAGTTCAGCCGTTAAGGCTTCATTCTCCTTTTCAAGTAATTCGCAGCGGCCAGCAACATCCTCCAAAGCGAGTCTCATCATGGATACCTTTTCCTCGCCCTGGCATCGTGTAGTTTGTTCGGACTTTAGTTCAACCGATGCCTCTTTAGCAGCAGCATCACGAAGCCGGACCCGCTCCTTGGCCCGGACTAGCTCTGCCTGAAGAGCCTCCACGGCAGCAGCACCATCTGCAGTGTATGCACATTTAATATACAACACTTTCCCGAGTCAAGCACACTGGTGTAAAGAATGTTCAAAACACATACCTTGCGAGTCGTCAAGACGCCTTTTGATCAATGCAATGTCATCCTCCGTGATATCCTTCTTTTTCTGTAGTTAGGCCACTTCCGTATTTCGGGCAGCCGCAGGAGTGGTAGCAGCCTATATTTCAAATTAAACCAAGGTTAATACCTGAGCATATCTCTTTGATCCCCCGATCGCTTCCTTCGGAAGACAATCCGAGTCTCAGGGGCTACTTCATTACAACAGGTACATTCTGTCAATAAAAATCAATTGACTACACTACATCACAAACCTCAAAACCTCTCAGAAGGCTCATAAAGGCCTCGTTCAATCCACTCTTTGTGGATAGAACCCTTTCGACCACCATAACCATCAAGGAACGATGCTCTTCTGAAATGGACGCTCGTCGTAGCATGTCCGTCAGCAAGTCTGGCGCTCCTGGGTCTTCGGAAACCACCGCCAGAGTACGGCATTCTAGTGAAGGAACCCGCTTGCTTGTCTCCAGAACCATCTCCGGCTGTAAACCAGACGGTTTGGGAACACCAGTCTCGACCCCGGAACCTCGAGTGACGGAGGTACCCCCTTCGGGCGCCCTTCGGGACGATACCTCGGTATCATCTCCTCTGTTGGGCGATGAGGCCGGAAGAGGCGTGTCACTCTCCATCATCTCCGGAAGAAGATCTCCCAAGGAGGAGGACGATTGAGAAACACAAGGTGTTAACCTGTGTGGATGAACATACAATCACTTCACTAGTAGGAAAAGAACGAGGTACGTTCAAAGTGCCCCAGCTTCACTTATGGTTTGCCTCGAGGTTCGTCCTCATCATCAAGCTCTACGGCAACCTCGCCCGCCCGGCCCAAGCCACTCGACGGTGGCTTTTTCCCTCTTGGAAGGCTTCCCCACCTGATCTTTGGAAGCAGCCCTTTTCTTGCCTTGGAGGACTCCCTCTGCACCCTTGCCCCTGGGCAAAGGGATTTCAGTTTCCCTGAACGCAGCAACTTGGTACGGTACCGGAATCAACACTCTCGTCAGCAAGACAGTCGCGGGGTCTTCGGGAAGCGGCATCGGACACCAGATTAGCACCGCCTTCTTTATCCAGTCCTGAGCAGGGACGGGTTATTCAATATCTCGTTAAAAGATGCTCGAATGAAAGGTGCTTGAGTACTTACCAAAGTAGTTGGACGATTGCAGTCAAGGCCAACATCTTTGGTAGTGTCCGGCCATTTCCCTCATTCCCCAAAATACAATTTCCACACTCCTTCGTGCGTAGTGCCGAAGAAGTGTTGTAGGGTTCGCTGCCCTTCTGGGTAAACTCCCACATACGAAGAGGTTGCCGCTAACATGGCAGGATCCGGCGGACCAGCATTACTTGGACAACGTTCACAAGACCGATGCCCTTCTTGTTAAGGCTTCGGATAAGACTTTGCAGAGTCTGCACTTCATCGACAGATCCCCAGTCCAATCCCTTATTGACCCATGAAGCGAGCTGAGTTGGAGGGCCGGGTCGCAATGTAGGTGTGGCCGCCCACTTGGGGCTCCGCGGCTCGTTAATATAAAACCACCCTCTTGCCATAAGTCGGAAGATTCGGCGAAAGATCCTTCAGGCCAAACCGCGTCGGCCAGCTTGCCTATTGTGATGCCGCCGCACTCTGCCTACTCCTTCTCTGCCACCTGCGGCTGCACGTCAAAGGTCTTGAGCCACAAATCGAAGTGTGGAGGAGTCTGGAATAAGGCCTCACACGTGACTATAAATGTCGAGATGAGGAGAATAGAGTCCGGGGCCAGATAGTGAAAATCTAGCCCATAATAGAACATGAGCCCTCGGATAAAGGGGTTAAGCGTGAACCCTAGCCCATGAAGGACGTGGGATACAAATACTACCCTCTCGCCAGATCTAGGGGTCGGTATGACTTGCCCTTGTGCCGGAAGCAGATGAAAGATTTCCGGGGTCAGATACCTCGCTATGCGGAGCTTCGCAATATCCACCTCCGTGACAGAAGAAGCCACCCACCGGCCCTGACGGCTGGATCTGGACATGACTAAGGCTGGTGGCAATTGGGACCCGAGGGTTGGAACTTGGGGTGGCCAGGGTTGAGGAAGGAGAGAGCGCAAGGGAAGAAGATGAGACTAGGATCTCTATATAAAGGCCTCGAATACCGGGCGTTTTCCCCTGGGTCTCTAAACTTAGCTATCTCCAAGGAGTTGTACCCAGGGGACGGTTGGGTTCCCTACGCCTGCATTAATGAAAATCCTGTAAATAAAGGGACACGATCTCTGCTTTGACGAGACGTGCAAGTAAAACCACACCCCGAGACGTGGGGCGGCTCGCTAGCCGACGGTTGGAAATAGCAATCGGGCAGGCGTGGTATGATGTCATGAACAGTTATCAACAAGTTGGGCTCGTGGGGTATTATGTCCTCTTCCATTATATACATAGGTCCGGATATACTTACTTCGTCCGAAGACTATTCCGGAGTTCGGAAGGAGGGAACCCACCTTGCAATGCCAAAGACAAATCTACGCGCCGGACTCCGCGTCATTGAAGCCAGGTTCAGGGGCGACTGAGGGAGTCCTGGACTAAGGGGTCCTCAGGCGTCCGGCCTATTATCCTTTGGGCCGGACTGATGGGCTGTGAAGACATGAAGGCTGAAGACTGCATCGTGTACGGATTGGACTCTACTTAGCGTGGAAGGCAAGCTTAGCGATAGAAGATTCCTTCTTATGTAACTGACTCCATGTAAACCCTAGACCCCCCCGGTGTCTATATAAACCGGAGGGGGTAGTCCGGAAAGGACACCACATATACTCACTACCATAGGCTAGACTTCTAGGTTTTAGTCATTACGATCTCATGGTAGATCAACTCTTGTAATACTCATATTCATCAAGATCAATCAAGCAGGAAGTACAGTATTACCTCCATAGAGAGGGCCCGAACCTGGGTAAACATTGTGTCCCCCGTCTCCTGTTACCATCGATCCTAGACGCACAGTTCGGGACCCCCTACCCGAGATCCGCCGGTTTTGACACCGACAGAGGTGGCCGACGTAGCCTGATGAAGAACTCACGAGGCTGGTCCCCGACGTGGCCCTCCATTGGGGGAGGCATCGCTGGCGGAGGTTGGCCGATGCACCGCCCCATCCCCCTCTTCCGCGAGAGCCACGCCGACCTCGGCCTCGCCCCCTCCCCCTTCCTCTCATGGCCGGCTCCACCGACGCGAGCTCTTGGGAAGGAGGGATGCACTGTCGAGCAAAGACCCTCGTTGCCACCGTCGAAGGGCCGGCGCCCCCTCTCGCCATGGCAGATGAAAGAACGGAGCCGAGGTGGAAGGAGAGGGATGGAGAAAGATTGTGGGATGCCATCCCCCTCCCCCTTCTTATAAAGGGGCGGGGTCGGGGCTCGGCCGGCCCACTCAGCCAATCCGGCCATCAGGGGCGCAGGGAATCAAGACCGACCCGCTGCCCCAATCAGCGACGGTCCGGTTTCCCGCCTCATTATTTAGGACCCGTGCCCCCCCCCCCCCCATGCGTCCACCGCCTGCCACCTTGGGGGCATGGGGGACACGTGGTGAGCAAGCAGAAATCAAGGGGACGGGTGAGGCGACCATTGTCCACCCTGTGATCATGGGGCGCGGGCGCCTTGAAGACCGAGGGAGTCCTGGATTAGGGGGTCCTCAGACAGCCAGACTATATACTTTGGTTGGACTGTTGGACTATGAAGATACAAGATTGAAGACTTCGTCCCGTGTCCGGGTGGGACTCTCCTTTGCATGGAAGGCAAGCTTGGCAATTCGGATATATAGATCTCCTCCCTTGCAAATGACTCTGTGTAACCCTAGCCCCCTCCGGTGTCTGTATAAACCGGAGGGTTTAGTCCGTAGGACAACAACAATCATAATCATAGGCTAGCTTCTAGGGTTTAGCCTCTACGATCTTGTGGTAGATCAACTCTTGTAATACTCATATCATCAAGATCAAAAGCAGGAAGTAGGGTATTACCTCCATCAAGAGGGCCCGAACCTGGGTAAACATTGTGTCCTCTGCCTCCTGTTACCATCCGCCTTAGACGCACAGTTCGGGACCCCCTACCCAAGATCCACCCGTTTTGACACCGACATTGGTGCTTTCATTGAGAGTTCCACTGTGTCATCACCATAAGGCTTGATGGCTCCTTCGATCATCGGCAACGAAGCGGTCCAGGGTGAAGTTTTTCTCCCCGGACAGATCTTCGTATTTGGCGGCTTCGTACTATGGGCCAACTCGCTTGGCCATCTGGAGCAGATCGATAGCTATGCCCCTAGCCATCAGGTCAGGTTTGGAAGCTTTAACTATACTGCCGACATCCGCGGAGACCTGATCTTTAACGGATTCGAGCCGATGTCAGGTGCATCGCACAGTCGCGACGAGCATGACTTAGCTCTGCCGCCATACAGTGTTCGGGAGATCACACTTGTGGCTACTCCGGCCCTCAATCCGGAGCAGATCATGCCGTCCGAGGACGGGTGGATGAACCCCGCCACGGAGGCCGCACACCCAGCGGCGATAGAGCCGAATACTGACTCCACCTCCTATGAGACCTGGGTTGCTGGACCCTTGGATTCATCCCCGGCCACAGGCTCCGAACCGCCTGTGTCCGTGCCTATCGAATCTGATTGGGCACTGATCATGGAGTTTACCTCCGTGGATATCTTTCAGCACTCACCCTTGGGCGACGTGCTAAATTCATTGAGGTCTCTCTCCTTGTCAGGAGACCCTTGGCCGAACTATGTCCGGCTCGAGTGGGAAGCAGACGACGAAGAAATTCGTCCCCCACCCACCACCCACTTAATAGCCATTGTCGACGACTTAACTAACATGCTTGATTTCGGCTCTGAATACATTGACGCTATGGACGACGATGCAGGAGAAGAACATGAACCACCACCCACAGGGCGCTGGACAGCCACCTCATCATATGATATATACATGGTGGACACCCCCAAAGAAAGGGATGGCAATAAGGCAATAGAGGATAATCCCCTCGAGAAGCAATCCAAGCACCGGCATTATCGGCGCCGCTCTAAGCCCCGCCATAGCAAAAGCAGCAATACAGCACAAGAGACAATAACGCTGCGGATAGTGCCGAAGACAATCCCCTCCAGCCAGGCTCCGAGCGGGAGGATGGGCAAGCTAGCCCTAAGGAACATGCGGTAGACAGAGAATCAGAGGATGAGAATTACATGCGTCTCTCCGATGACGAGGTGAGCCTCGGCGACGAAGAATTTATCGTGTGTGAGGATCCCATCGAGCAGAAGCGCTTCAAGCGCCGGCTTATAGCCACGGCAAAAAGCGTGAAAAAAAAGCAACAGCAGCTTCAAGCTGATCAAGATCTGCTAGCAGATAGATGGACCGAAGTGTTGGCAGCCGAGGAATACGAACTCGAGCGCCCAACCAAAAGTTATCCAAAGCGCAGGTTGCAACCCCAACTCGAGGAGGAAGCATTAAAGCCTACACTAGCAGCTTATGATGCGGCTGACCGGCCACCTCGTGGGCGAGACAAAGCGGCGTATCAGCCCGAAGTCCAGCCCGCACCCCGTCGCCAGTCAAACAAAAACACCAAGGCCCGGGGAAACACGCAGGACCTACGAGACGTATTGGAAAACAAAGAAGGACATGCAAGATCGATCTACGGATCACGGGGGCGTGCCCCAATGAGTGACTACGACTGTCGGTGTCAAAACCGGCGGATCTCAGG
This sequence comes from Triticum dicoccoides, assembly GCF_002162155.2. Classification (NCBI taxonomy): domain Eukaryota; kingdom Viridiplantae; phylum Streptophyta; class Magnoliopsida; order Poales; family Poaceae; genus Triticum; species Triticum dicoccoides. The sequence continues at coordinate 228,731,133 of NC_041382.1, forward strand.
TAGGGGGTCCCGAACTGTGCGTCTAGGCGGATGGTAACAGGAGACGTGTGACACGATGTTTTTACCCAGGATCGGGCCCTCTCGATGGAGGTAAAACCCTACTCCTGCTTGACTGATGTTGATGATATGAGTATTACAAGAGTTGATCTACCACGAGATCGAAGAGGCTAAACCCTAGAAGCTAGCCAATGGTATGATTGTTGTTGGTCCTACGGACTAAACCCTCCGGTTTATATAGACACCGGAGGGGGCTAGGGTTACACAGAGTCGGTTACAAGGAAGGAGATCTACATATCCGTATTGCCAACCTTGCCTTCCACGCCAAGGAGAGTCCCATCCGGACACGGGACGAAGTCTTCAATCTTATATCTTCAGAGTCCAATAGTCCGGCCAAAGGATATAATCCGACTGTCCAGATACCCCCTAATCTAGGACTCCCTCAGTAGCCCCTGAACCAGGCTTCAATGACGATCAGTCCGGCCCGCAGATTGTCTTCGGCATTGCAAGGCACTCTGAGTAGCTGTTAAATAGTGCCTGGCTTCTCGTAAATGTTGCGCTTCTTGGCTTCTGCATCCAATAATGGCCATCTTCCACATGTTAAGCGAATGTGAGAAGCCAGGGTGTTTTTACATTTACCACCCCATCTATGTGAATGAACTGTCTATTAAAGAGACAAGGATCCTCAGATCCAAACCACACCATCCTCCCTCAATGAGCGTTCATCGGAGCGCGACCGAAAAAATCCATCCCAACATGGCCGGCCAGCGCAGCTCCTCCTCTCGCTCCCGCAGCCCCAAGCCCGGAGACTGGGAGAAGTGTTCCGTCCCGCACAGTCAATTAGCGAAGCTACAGACCCAGGGATTCCTCCCTCCAGCGTATATGGTCCCGGTTCGAGCCAGGCTCGCCACCTATAATGGCGGGGAGCAAGCAGAGAGCATTCCCAACCCCTCTAAGGGAGAGCGGGTATGCCTTGTCCCTTATTTGTTAAGAGGACTCGGATTTCCAATCCATCCATTTCTTCGAGGGCTCCTGGAGTTCTACGGCCTCCAATTGCACAACCTCACCCCTGCCTCCATACTGCACATCGCTGGTTACTTAGCCCTTTGCGAGCTGTCTCTGGGTTGCAAAGCTCATTTCGCGATGTGGAAGAAGTTGTTATGCCTTGTGCCCCATACACAGAGGGGATCAATATATCAAGTGGGCGGAGCTGAAGTATGGCGCATCGCCGGGACTGGATACCTATCCGGTACCGCGAAGAAGACGTCCGAGGACTGGCCTTCGGAGTGGTTTTATATGGAGGATGTTCCTCTCGCGGATCCTATCCGGATTGGTCTTCCTGAGTTCGACAACGCCCCTTTGAAGAAACGCCTAAGCTGGCGCCCACGGAGCCAAAGGAGGAAGATGATAGAGACGTATTTTATCTGATGGGCCAAATAAAGTTGCTGGACAAATCAAGACTGACCATAACCGAGGTTATGGCAATATGCATTATGCGGGGGGTCCAGCCACTTCAATATCGAGGCCACCCCATGTGGCACTTCAACGGGGAAGATGATGCCACTCGCTGCGGGCACAAGGGACCGGACTCAGTTGCTGCTCTAGCAAAAATTCTATCTGAAGTATGGCGCATCAAGCCACGGGATGGATTCTCCATGAACAACCCTCGAAGCTGTGTGAGCTTCCGCTCTTTTTACTTCCATCCTACCCTTGTTTTCGTGATAAATATTGACCTTGCCGTTTCATCGCAAGAACTGCATAAGGCGGTAGGGGAGATCAATAGCCCACCTCCACAACTGGAGGATCCTGAGCGGGTCCTCAACCCCGGCCTAAAAGAGGATCTGGACATATTCGTGGAGCTGATTGATAGGATTTTCTATCAGCTAAGCTGTGATGACGCCATGGTGGCCATTATAGCCGACTACCCTGGGGTACTCCCAGCCTCGCAGGTAAATGAGACCGAAGTCCCAACCTTTGAAAAGGATTTCCTTTTATGCACTTCACCTACCGTATACAAACGGTGTTTCATAGGGAAGGCCCTCGGGACACCATGCCGAGCCTGCGGCGACTCGCCAACAAGGGGTTTCAAAGCCGGACAGGCAAAAAAGGAAGGCGGTCCAGACGGAGAAGCCGGCGCAGAGGTATGATGCAACACCTCACTTCGTGTTTATCGTCTTTAAAAACATAATAACACCCGTGTTTCCTAGAAGGAAGAACGCTCGCCGGACAATATCCGGAGAGGTCACCGATCACGCCTCTACCAGTCGGGCTCCAGGGCCAGACACAGAGGCGGAAGCTAACACGAGGTGCACGCCGGATGCTCCTTCTATAGAGGATGCGGATAAGATATCCACTACGAATTCCGAAGTGGAGAGCGGCAAGAATCACAGGCGTCGCCGAGCCGTACTCTGTGACACTTGTTTCTCCCGAGAGGCATTTGATGCATTCAACTCGGGAGATGCTTACATCCGTGCTGCTCAAAATGGTCTAGCCAGAGCCACGGACCAGTATGTAAAGGATGTACGGGTAAGAAAATTTGATGAGTATATATATCAGTAGCCCCTTAGACTTGAAACAGTTGGCACAACTGATATAAGGATCATTTATTGTGCAGGTTCTTACAGAGAAGAATACTCGACTATCACAGGAGCTGGAGGAATGCAAGACCCAACTTCGGGCCGCTGTTGCCGCATTGAAGGAACCTGAAAAGTCCCCAGCTGGTAACATTTCTTTCAAAGAATGATAGGTACCATATAGTGTGTGGCATGGCTGCAGATCTAACAATAGATATTGTAGATGACTCCGGAGAGAATCCGGAGGACCAGCATGTCGTACGACAGCTAAAGGCTGGCGAATGCGTGCTGACTAAGGTCATGCGGGAGAAAAACAATCTCCAAGACACCAATACCAAGCTGAGCGTGGAACTGAAAGATGTTCGAGCCCAGCTTGCGGACTCCGTGAAGGAGAATAAGCGGCTTCGACGCGGCATTTTCAGTAAGTGCTTGAACAAACCCTTAAAAGAGTGTGACGGAGAAGCCGGCTAACAGAGTTATGTCTGCAGGTATGCTGATGGGTCGTCCCGCGGAGGAGATGCCCGGATCTGCGGGTGATCTTCTACCCGAGCTCTCACAACTGCACGAACAAGTTCGGCAGGTGATGCAAGGTATTTCCTAGGCCTTGTGGCCATCCGTCTCCCTCCAAGCAGGCATTGGAGAGCTTGCGGAGAAGCTCAAGGAAGCACGGCGGCGCTTCCGATTATGGAAGATATCGGCCTACAGTCAAGGTGCCAGGGAAGCCTGGGCCATGGTGAAGACGCGGTATACCAAGGTTGACCCAAACCACATGGCCGAGGTCGGACCTGTGGGGCCCAATGGGAAAGAGATCCCTGTTAGCTTAGTGTATGGGCAAGTAGAATTAGCCACAAAGTATTCCCAACAAGATTGTAGGCTAGACAGCCTGTTACATGGTATAGAAGAGGAATTTAGTCAGTCTACATGACTATGTAATTAAAGTGACATGTATAATGCCTTCTAGCCGGATTGTAAATCATTTGTCATGGCGGACCTTTTCGCTTCAACCTCGGGACCCGATAGTCCGGAGTGTATCCGAATACCCGCTCAGTTATATAAGAACCGGGGTATGCATGGAAACCAGGCATAGGGGTCTTTAGTGCTTGAACAGACAAGTACCCAACTAGTTACGTTATATTACATGGGTAGTTAGAAACATCTTCCGGGGAGAATAGTTCCGTTAAGGGTTCCTTTCCTGGGTACGCATGCCCTAAAGTCCATGTCCGGACTACGAGAGGGGATGCGGGAAAAACATCTGGGGGCACATATGGAAAATAAATAAAAATCATCTTTTGTTCACCGACCGAATATTCCCTTAAGAACGCTAGCTTTTGGATTCACCCAGTCCGAGGTACACATCCGGCTGACCCAGCAGTAACAATCGTAGAGGTGCTCCCCTTACGCCCTAGCCGAATTAACGGGAACGTAGGGCATAAATACAAGAGCCAGGCAACCCAGCTTGGCCAAAACTTAAGTCATATCGATGCATATAATGGCGAAGAAAAGGTACATGCGGAAGAATAACACATGTGCGGGGCATGAAGTCCAGATAAATAATTAAGCTTCTGTGTAAGAATCCCCCAGGTATAGTGAGCGCGGTTAGCGCGACAATAGTGTGCAAGCAAGGCACAAGTTGGCCCTTGAAGGTCTTGAGAAAGAATAAAAGAAAGAAAGAGAAAAAAGATAGATAATGTATATGCAAAAAATGGACAGAGGAAGGAGACGGAGATAGAGTCCGGCACTAGGCGTAGAATCTTCGGAGCCTGGCTGCGTTCCATGGGTTTGGATCAAGTCGATTATTCGATGCATCCCGCAGACGGTACGCTCCACCGGTCAGAACTTGGTCAATAATGAAGGGACCTTCCCATTTGGGCTCGAGCTTGGTCTTTTTCTTCTCCGACTGGCGTAGAACTAGCTCACCAACGTTATAAGTTTTGGCCCATACTTCTCTGCTTTGGTATCTGCGAGCCTGTTGCTGATAGAATGCGGAACGGGCTTTTGCCACGTCACGCTCCTCCTCCAGGGTGTCCAGACTGTCCTGCCGATCGAGCTCGGCTTCTCTTTCTTCGTACATGCGCACTCGAGGTGAGTCATGAATTATGTCGCAGGGCAGAACCGCCTTTGTGCTGTACACCATAAAGAAGGGTGTGTATCCGGTAGTACGATTCGGCGTGGTCCGCAGCCCCCAGAGTACGGAGTCGAGCTCCTCTACCCAGTGCGTGTTAGACTCCTTTAAGGACCGCACTAATCTGGGTTTGATGCCGCTCATGATAAGACCATTTGCTCGCTCAACTTGGCCGTTAGTTTATGGGTGATAGACAGAGGCATAATCGAGCTTAATGCCCATGTTGCTGCACCAGAGTTTTACCTCGTCGGCCGTGAAGTTCGTGTCGTTGTCAGTGATGATGCTGTGGGGGACGCCATAACGGTGTACAACCCCGGATATGAAGTCTATCATCGGTCCAGATTCGACCGTTTTAACAGGTTTGGCTTCTATCCATTTGGTGAATTTATCCACCATGACCAGTAAGTATTTTTTTCTTATGGGTTCCCCCTTTAAGGGGTCCAACCATGTCAAGCCCCCAGACCGTGAAGGGCCAGGTAATGGGGATTCTTTGGAGGGCAGTGGGTGGCATGTGGCTTTGGTTTGCAAAAAGCTGGCAACCGACGCAGCATTGGACCAAGTCATGTGCATCTACCCGGGCCGTCGGCCAATAAAAACATGTACGGAAGGCCTTGCTTACAAGGGCCCGGGCTGCGGCGTGGTGGCCGCCGAGTCCGGCGTGAATTTCTGCCAAAAGTTTCCGCCCTTCCTCTTCGGAGATGCACCTTTGAAGGACTCCGGTAGTGCTTTTTTTATACAGCTCTCCCTCGTGGACCCTGTAGGCTTTAGATCGCCGCACTATGCAGTGTGCCTCATTTTGGTCCTCGGGAATCCCTGCCTAGTTAGGTAGGCCAGGAATGGTTCTGTCCACGAGGCGATGATGGCCATTATTACGTGGGTTGAAGGTGTTATTTCAGTGGCAGAGCCTCCGATTATGTCAGAGTGTTCGGTATCGGGCATTTTGGTCGGTTCCAGACTATTGTTACCGGTGTCCCCTTCCTATACCACGGATGGCTTAAACAACCTATCCAAAAAGATGTTGGGGGGGACCGCATCGCGTTTTGCACCGATGCGGGCGAGGATATCCGCCGCCTGATTGTTTTCCCGAGCCACTTGGTGAAATTCGAGCCCCTCGAACCGAGCTGACATCTTTAGGACGGTGTTGCGATACGCCGCCATCTTCGGATCCTTGGCATCAAAGTCTCCATTTATTTGGGATATTGCGAGGTTCGAATCCCCACACACCTCCAGGCGTTGAATGCCCATGGAAACTGCCATCCGAATAGCATGTAATAGGGCTTCGTATTCGGCTGCATTGTTGGAGTCTGTATATAGTATCTGTAGTACGTATTGAACTGTATCTCCGGTTGGGGACGTCAGGACGATGCCAGCCCCCAGACCAGCCAGCATTTTGGAGCCGTCGAAGTGCATGATCCAATTGGAGTATGCGTCGTACTCTTTAGGGAGTTCGGCTTTCGTCCATTCGGCGACAAAGTCGGCCAATACTTGCGATTTAATGGCTTGCCGGGGTTTGTATGTTATGTCGAACGCGAGGAGCTCAATGGCCCATTTGGCAATCCGGCCCGTGGCGTCGCGGTTGTTCATAATATCATTAAGTGGCACTTCCGAGGCTACTGTAATTGAACACTCTTGAAAGTAGTGTCGCAGCTTCCGGAATGCCATGAATACCGCATCGGCTATCTTTTGATAATGTGGGTACCGTGAAGGGGGACAGTGGATACATAATATACCGGCTTTTGAAGGGGGAATTTACGTCCGTCCGTTTCTCGTTCGACGACGAGCACTGCGCTTACAACTTGATGAGTTGCCGCAATGTACAATAGCATTGGTTTGCCGATGTTTGGCGCGGCCAGGATTGGGTTGGTTGCCAGTATGGCTTTTATTTCTTCCAATCGGGTTGTGGCAGCGTCCGTCCACTCAAAGTGTTCGGTGCGCCGAAGGAGGCGATAAAGGGGTAATGCCTTTTCTCCTAAGCGGGAGATAAAGCGGCTTAGAGCCGCCACACATCCGGTTAATTTCTGGATTTGTTTGAGGTCCGTTGGGATAGCCAACTGTGAGAGAGCTCGGATTTTGGCCGGATTTGCTTCAATTCCTCTACTGGAGATAATGAAACCCAGGAGCTTTCCGGCTGGTACACTAAAAACACATTTTTCCGGATTGAGCTTGATGTCGTGTGTTCGGAGGTTGTCGAATGTGAGCCTCAAGTCGTCTATTAGAGAGTCGACGTGTTTGGTTTTGACGAGCACATCATCTACATATGCCTCTACTGTTTTGCCGATCTGTTTCTCCATACATGTCTGAATCATGCGCTGATATGTTGCACCGGCGTTTTTGAGCCCGAAAGGCATTGTGTTGAAACCGAAGGGGCCGTATGGTGTGATAAATGCCGTTGCGGCTTTGTCGGACTCCACCATCTTGATTTGGTGGTAGGTGGAGCATGCATCGAGGAAACACAATGAATCGTGTCCTGCGGTTGCGTCGATAATTTGATCGATGCGGGGGAGGGGGAAGGGATCCTTTGGGCAGGCCTTGTTGAGGTCCTTGAAATCGACACATAGGCGCCAGGATTTTTCCTTCTTTGGTACCATCACTAGGTTTTCTAGCCAGTCCGGGTGTTTTATTTCTCTAAAGAATCCGGCCTCCAATAACTTGGCTAGTTCCTCTCCCATAGCTTGTCTCTTAGGTTCATAGAAATGCCAAAGAGTCTACTTGACTGGCTTGAATCCCTTTAGAATATTATGGCTGTGCTCAGCCAGCCTGCGTGGGATTCCTGGCATGTCTGAGGGGTGCCAGGCGAATATGTCCCAATTCTCGCATAGGAACTCTCATAGTGCGGCGTCCACGGCGGGGTTTAACTGTGTCCCGATGGAGGCTGTTTTTGTAGGGTCCGTTGGGTGGACATGGAATTTGACTATTTCATCCGTTGGTTTAAAAGAGGTGGACTTGGATCTCTTGTCAAGTATCACGTTGTCCCTATCCACTTTGGAGCGTAACGCAGTTAATTCCTCGGCCGAAAGGGCTTCGGATAATGCCTCGAGGGCCAGTGCGGCTGTTTTGTTTTTCGGGGCGGAGTGCTGTGTCCGGATCACTAGCGAGAGTGATGATTCCGTTGGGCCCGGGCATTTTGAGCTTCATGTACCCGTAATGGGGTATGGCTTGGAAGATCATGAACGCCTCCCTCCCTAAAAGGGCGTGGTATCCGCTACTGAACGGGGCCACTTGGAATGTAATTTCTTCGGACCTATAGTTCTCCGGCGTGCCGAATACCACATCTAGTGTGATTTTCCCAGCACAGCATGCTTCCCGACTGGGGATGATTCCTCTGAAGGTTGTGCTGCTTTGCTCAATGCGGTTCCAGTCTATTTCCATTTTTTGAAGAGTTTCTTCATATATGAGGTTTAATCCACTGCCGCCGTCCAAGAGTACTTTGGTGAGTCGAAAGCCATCCACAATTGGACTGAGGACCAGTGCAGCTGGTGCTCGGGCTGTTCGGAATTTAGGTTCATCACTGGCATTGAAGGTAATAGCCGTGTCACTCCATGGATTTATTGCTGCCACGTGGCAAATTTCGGCAAGGCTGCAGAGTGTTCGCTTGCGCCTATTATTTGATGCAAAGGTTTCAAAGGCTGTTAATACCGTATTGTTATCCCCAGGATGGTGCTCTATGGCATTTGGGATGAGAAGATCCTCACCACTTTTGGCCACCTGCCAGAGTACCCAACATGCTCTAAGGCTGTGTGTTGGTATGGTATCCGTTGTACTATGAATTTTGCAGGGTCCGTTGAGCCATCCCTCCAATACGGTTCCACGCCCTGTAGAGGGTTTTTGCTTCTTTGTAATTAACTCGGGTGTCTTATGATAGTGCACCCTTTACTTCGGACTAGGTATATATTTGGAGCCGGATTATCCCAAAATTTTGTTTCGGTTTTCCAGGCGCTTTCCATCGCATAGTACTTTCGTACCATGGACGCCAAGTCAGCGAAGCATGATATGTCATGGCGACTTATGGTGTTAAGGATTCCCCTGTCCATGCAATTATTGCTGAAAAATGAGACTGCGTCTTCCTCACGACAGTCCTTAACCTTGTTCACGACAAGGAGGAATCTGGCCCAATAATGATGTACTGCTTCCTGGGGCGCTTGCCTGATGTGGGAAAGATCGTTTATGTTTGGGTGGGTGGGTGGATTTGAGTCCGAACCCTTACCCGATCTGAGACCCAGGGGCCGAGGAGTTTCCACTCTTGGATGTTCGGGTTCCGGGATGTTGCCCGATAAGTCTGGCCCGCCGCCTGACTCTAGGTTCAGGGCTTGGGTGATGTCCTCCCGTAAACGGATATCCAGCTCGGAGAACTCAGGAATCCAAACATAGTTAGTCCTCAAGATAGAGGAAGGATTGCCGCATTGTTCCTCCACCACCGCAATATGATGGGTGACCGGTGGAGAGTTAATCTCCCTTTGATCGGGTTTAAGCCCAATCCGATCATAGTACATAGTGACTCCCAAGGTGGCGATGCGATCCAAGAGCTCGTTTAGGGATGATAGCTCCATTGGATCCATCTGCTCAGCAAATTCCAAGCCGATGTGGAGGCTGTTTTCGATGACCTGAGAAGTCATCGTCTGTGCAGCAGCCGAATGGGCGGTCATGATAAAACTACCTAGACGGAGAGTTTGGCCGACAGCCAGGGCTCCCCCGGCGGTAATGTTGTTTTTAACAACGAGAGGAGGCATCCTTCCTTACGGTGACGGGACAGTGGAACTCTCAATGAAAGCACCAATGTCGGTGTCAAAACCGGCGGATCTCGGGTAGGGGGTCCCGAACTGTGCGTCTAGGCGGATGGTAATAGGAGACGTGGGACACGATGTTTTTACCCTGGTTCGGGCCCTCTCGATGGAGGTAAAACCCTACTCCTGCTTGATTGATCTTGATGATATGAGTATTACAAGAGTTGATCTACCACGAGATCGAAGAGGCTAAACCCTAGAAGCTAGCCTATGGTATGATTGTTGTTGGTCCTACGGACTAAACCCTCCGGTTTATATAGACACCGGAGGGGGCTAGGGTTACACAGAGTTAGTTACAAGGAAGGAGATCTACATATCCATATTGCCAACCTTGCCTTCCAAGCCAAGGAGAGTCCCATCCGGACACGGGACGAAGTCTTCAATCTTGTATCTTCATAGTCCAACAGTCCATCCAAAGGATATAATCTGGCTGTCCGGATACCCCCTAATCCAGGACTCCCTCAACGGCCGTCACGCCGGATATACTAAAAGAAAATCCGACCGGGTCGAATATAGCAGACAAGACTCATATGAACTGTCAGGACCCCGACTCAATGCCACATCGATCTAGCATGTAACACCTCATATCACTTTGCGGCCTCACGCACGGTATCCCCACGAGTGTCACCTTACCTTTGCCCGGGACCGTTTGCGCCTTTTGGCACACGTATATGACAGTGTCGCTAGCATCCATATGATAAGGAGCCCGGGCTGACATGGCTAGTCGTAAACCCAAAGTGGCACTAACTTACAGGGACATGCATCCATGACCCAACATCGAACGTGTCGGTCATCAGCGAGTGAATCCAGGCTGTAGCACTGGGCTAACAGGACTCCGGTGAACCGGGCTGTAGCGGGCTAACAGGACTCCGGTATTCATCGCGTGACATTTCCCCGAAGGGACAGACACAGGAACGAAGAAGGACACATGCCGGCCAGCCTAAGTGTTCCGGAGCAGTAGCAAGCTACCAGGGCTCAGAGGAAACACTAGGAGACATTTCCCAGTAAGAGAGACTACTAAGGATAAACAACTAGATAGTCAGATCCCACACATAGCAATACACATTACACGTACGCATAACATGCAAGTATGTGCTGTACAACATGGCATCACAGCATAACTCAACAACTCATATAGATAAGGCTCAAAGAGCCATCATAGCATTTATTACAAACAGGGGTCACATGACCCAACATTCAGAGCAATCAAGCAACAAACGGAAGCATTACATGTCTGAGTACAGACATCTATAAATGAAAAAGGCTGAAAGCCTGACTATCTACAACGTCCGATCAAGATCGTAGCTGAGGTACAAGCTACTTGTCGAAGTCCACGAGAACACTAGTAAGACCGAAGTCTCCGCTGCAAAAACATAAATAAAGCAACATGAGTACAAAGGTACTCAGCAAGACTTACATCAGATCCTATCATACATGCATTTGTATCAAGAGAGTAATGTGGAGTTAGTTGCAGCAAGCCAGCTTTGACTCTGTGGCTATCCTGTTCTACGACTACCAGAAACTCTTGAGGTGAGACAACGTACACGAGTCCACTAATCACCACACAATACACTACTATGGATTCATCCCCGTCTCCCTACGAGAAGGCCATCCATAGCACTCACACTTGTCTTGAGCATTTTAGAGTATCCACTTCAAGTTGTCTATGTACCATGTAAGCATCCAAGAAGTCCATAACTGCGGACCCGGCTATTCGAATAGATCATGTTAACCCTGCAGGGGTGTACTTCTTCACACACGCTCTCGCCACTTACCGCCATGTACACGTCATGTATCTCGGCAACCTTCAAGCGGAAGCCTGGCGAGGGTGTCGGCCACGACCTGACTAACCACACATCACTCTAATCCAGGTTTATCGCCTATTCGGGTTCCATCCGCAAGGAGATCCGGCCGGGGTTTCACTCACGGCCCCAAATGATGTGTGCAGGGTTCCCAAGCCCACCTCGCTGGATGGATCTATGCTTGGTACACCGTGCCACTTGTGCCTAGTCTGTCCCAAGCCCACCTGGCCGGGTGCCACTTGGTAGACTACTAACACTGCCTACAAACACCAGAAACTAGTTGCGACTCCTGGACAGAGATCAAGTTGGTTAATAAGTCCAGAGGGCTAGGAGCGCCCGGAGCCCAATGTGTGGTAGTATCGAGTCATTGGACAACATACATAGAACTCAGTGCTTAAGGACGGTTCCAGTGAGACAACCCACCATGTACTCCTACATGGCCTCTCACCGCTACCTTTACCAAATCGTGTTCACACACTTAACTCTCAGCACCAGAACATATCGTAACACTCCAATTCATTCCCAATGAATCAGACCTGACACAACTCTAAGCAATAGCAGGCATAGCATGGTAGGAACACATCAGTGGCTTCAATCAACTCCTACACATGCTAGTGGGTTTCAACTATTTACTGTGGCGATGACAGGTCATGCAGAGGAATGGGTTCAACTACTCCAGCACAAAGTAGCAGATGAATCGTTGTTGTCCTAATGCAATAACAAAGAGCAGGAGCGAGAGAGTAGGATTATATCGGAATGAACAAGGGGGTTTGCTTGCCTGGTAAATCAACAAGGAAGGCACTGCTTCATAGACAGGTACTCTGGAACGGTCTCCGGAGCAGGACCTATCGAGAAGGAACAGTGTCGACAATCAATACACAAACATATGCAACAATATGATGCATGAACATGGCATGTAGATGTGATGCTGTTTGAGCTAATGCAACTAGCATCCATTTGGTTGAAATCCATTTGAACCAAAGGTTCAAATGCATCTCCAAATTAAGCCCTTATATAAGCCATTTTAGTGTTTCACTTATACGGTAGGTATAAGTTGGTTTGTCATGCATGAAACTAGTACAGATGGATAGATTGCATTTTTCTGATAATTTTTCATATATAAATTATTTCAATCTGAGCTACGGTTGAATTTCTATGAATTTTTGAAGTTTGAATCATTTTCTGGAATTTCCTGATTTATTTTAATTCCAGAAAATAAATAATTGCACCAGCATGACGTCAGCACGACATCAGCGAGTCAACTGCGCTGACTGGTCAAACCTGACGTGTGGGGTCCACATGTCAGTGACAGGGGGTTAAACAGGGTTAGTTTAATCCTAATTAAAAAGGTTAGTGGCGCTGGGGCCCACTGTCAGTGTCAGGGGGGGTTAGTTAACGGTGATTAGCACTAAGCTAATCACCTGGCTGATGGGGCCCACCCGTCAGGCCGGCGAGGTCATCGGCGGCGACCTCTGGACGTGGCGGCGTCCGTGATACAGGCCACGGGGGCGGCGTCAGAGAGCACCGGGGCGTAGCCCGGGCTCTCGCGCATCTGGTGGGGCAGGTGGGAGGAGCTGGGGAGGCCGGAGCTCGCCGGAGCAAAGCTCGCGGCGGCGGCCGGAGCTCGTCTTCGATGGCGGGGCTAGCTACAGAGCGCGGGGAGGCAAGGGAGAAGGGGGAACCGAAGCGGGGGCTCACGGCGGGCTCGAGGACGTCGTCGGAGAGCTCTGGGGAGGCCGGACGGCGGCGTGGCAGCGAGGTCGATCTCCGGCGTCGGTGGTGAAGAAGACGACGGCGTTGGCGATGGAGCGCGTCCGGAGGTGCGTGGCTTGACGAGGAGGTAGAGGGGGTCGTGGCGGAGCTTCTGGACTCTACAGAGGGGCGAGGGAAGGCCGGTGGCCGCGGCAACGGTGGACGGCGGCGATGAGCTCCGCTCGGGCGGCGCGAGAGAGAGAGCAGAGGAGGGGGGAAGAAACGAGAGAGAGTGAGAGGGTACGGGGGGGCGTGGCGAGGTCCGGGGCGTTCCAGGCGACGAGGAGGGCGCCAGGCAGGCAGAGAGGGAGGTGGCGTGGCGCGACGGAGCGCGCGCGCGTCGGGCACGCTCCCATCCCCCTGTCGAGGACGAAGACGACAGAGGAGGGGGCCAGTGGGCTGGGCCGGCGCTGGCTGCTGCTGGGCTGCACAGGGAGGAGGCCCAGGTAAGTATCCCTTTTTATTACTGTTTTCTTTTCTATTTTTCTGACATATGTTTTGATTTAGTAATAATACTAAATCAATTTATTTTCTTATGCCAATTTTTATAGAAGCTAGTGGTATTATTCCAGAGCTCCTTTATAAATGGCATAATTTTTGGACCATATTATATATATATAACAATATATATCCAAAGCAAATAATTATCGGATTAATCCAAATGGCCAAAATTAAATATCCATGAGCTCCTAAAATATTTGTTTGAATTTTACCTCTGACCAATATTTTCAGAGAGCAACATGAACATTTCCTTGGACCTTTTTGGAACAATTTTTATTTGGGTCATTTCCAAAAATGATTCTGAGGGTTTCACAAATCCCCATTTCAAATTTAAATGGAATTTAAACATGATGCACACATGACTAGCTAGCCTTGAGCATACCAGAACTAGGGATGTGACAACTCGCCCCCACTTGAAAGAATCTCGTCCCGAGATTCAGGGGTCGACGCAAAGAAGGTGGGGTACTCCAATCGAAGACGATCTTCTCGCTCCCAAGTAGCTTCTCTCTCGGAATGGTGAGACCATTGAACTTTGAGAAACTTGATGTTCTGACGTCGGGTAACACGCTCTGCTTGATCAAGAATGCGAACCGGGTACTCTCGGTATGTGAGGTTATCTTGGAGATCAAGCGTTTCGTGGTCCACTCCGCGGATGGGATCCGAGAAGCAACGCCTGAGTTGAGAGACGTGGAAGACATCATGAACTCGAGAAAGATGTGGGGGTAGTTCCAACTGGTAGGCAACCTCTCCTCGTTTAGCGAGAATGTGAAAGGGACCAATGTAACGAGGAGCCAACTTGCCCTTGATACCGAAGCGATGGGTACCCTTCAAAGGAGTAACCCGAAGGTAAGCTTTGTCGCCAATTTCATAAGTCATATCCTTATGATGACGATCATACTGGCTCTTTTGACGAGACTGAGCTGTTTTCAAATTCTCACGAATGATGCGAACTTGCTCTTCTGCCTCCTGGATCATGTCCGGTCTAAAGAATTGTCTTTCACCGGTTTCTGACCAGTTCAAAGGTGTTCGACATCTTCGTCCATAGAGAACCTCAAAAGGAGCTTTCTTGAGGCTGGATTGATAGCTATTGTTATAAGCAAACTCAGCAAAAGGAAGACATTTCTCCCAATCCATACCGAATGAGATAACGCAAGCTCTAAGCATGTCTTCGAGAATTTGGTTGACCCGTTCCACCTGACCACTCGACTGAGGGTGGAAAGCGGTACTGAAGGAAAGATGGGTTCCCATGGCAGTTTGGAAACTCTCCCAGAAATGAGAAGTGAAAAGACTCCCACGGTCTGAATTGATCTCTAGTGGAACACCATGAAGTGACACTATTCGAGAAATGTATAAGTCAGCAAGCTGACTAGCAGTGATACTCTCTCAAACAGGAAGGAAGTGAGCCACTTTGGAAAGACGATCAACGACTACGAAGATAGCGTTATTCCCTCTCTTGGTCCTGGGAAAGCCGGTGATGAAGTCCATACCAACTTTATCCCATTTCCATTCAGGAATAGCTAAAGGCTGAAGAGTGCCAGCAGGCCTTTGATGCTCTGCCTTAACGCGATGACAAACGTCACATTTAGCAATGAACTCAGCGATTTCTCTCTTCATCCTAGTCCACCAGAACCTCTGGCATAGGTCCTGATACATCTTAGTACTACCGGGATGAATCGTGAGAGGAGATTCATGTGCCTCCTTAAGAATCAATTGTCGCAGATGTTGATTCTTGGGAACCACCAAGCGATTCTCAAAGAAAACAACACCACGATCATCCATAGAGAAACATCCACCAACTCCCTTCTTAATGTTTCTCTTGATCAGAGAAATTCCTGTGTCTTGCTTTTGAGCAGCGACAATCCGATCTTCAAGATCAGGTTTCCCAACCAAGGTAGAAAGGAATCCGTGAGGAGCAATGTGAAGATTAAGCTTACAGAATTCCTCATGGAGAAGTGGTTGGCCTTGCTGCAACATGAGATTGTTGCAATAGGATTTACGGCTTAGAGCATCAGCCATGACATTGGCTTTGCCTGGGGTGTAGGTAATCCCTAGATCATAATCTGTGATCAACTCCAACCAACGTCTTTGCCTAAGGTTTAGATCCGGTTGGGTGAAGATATACTTGAGACTCTGGTGATCGGTGTAGATCTCGCAACGTTTACCAAGAAGGTAATGTCGCCAGGTCTTGAGTGCATAGACTACGGCTGCAAGCTCTAGATCATGTGTAGGATAATTCTCCTCATGTGGATGCAACTGTCGAGATGCATAGGCAATCACATGACGATCCTGCATAAGAATGCAACCTAGTCCCTGTCGTGAGGCGTCGCAGTAGATAATAAAGTCTTTAGTGAAATCCAGTGGCACAAGTATGGGAGCAGAGTCAGGAGCCTTTTCAGTTCCTGAAAACCGTATTCACACTGTGGGGACCACTCAAACTTTTTATCTTTCTTGAGAAGTTCCGTGAGGGGTTTGGCTACTTTGAAGAAGTTTTCAACAAAGCGGTGATAATAGCTGGCTAGACCAAGGAAACTCCTAACTTGTTTGACTGTTTCAGGTGGAGTCCAATCAAGAACGGCCTTAACTCTCTCGGGATTGACAGCAATGCCCTTACCAGAGATCAGGTGGCCTAGATAGGTCACTTCTGGCAACCAAAATTCGCACTTGGAGAACTTGGCGTAAAGACGATGCTCTCTGAGTTTTTCTAACACAAGTCTAAGATGTTCGGCATGCTCTTCCTCGTTCTTCGAGTAAATAAGAATATCATCGAGGTAAACCACGACGAACTTATCTAAGTACTCCATGAAGATCGAGTTCATCAAGCGGGAGAAAGTAGCTGGAGCATTGGTTAGGCCAAAGGACATGACGGTATACTCGTACTGGCCATAACGAGTGACAAAGGCCGTCTTGGGGATGTCCCCATTTCTGATTTTGATTTGGTGGTAACCTAACCTCAAATCCATCTTGGAATAGACTGAGGATCCAGCGAGCTGATCATACAGATCGTTGATCCTGGGGAGCGGATATTTGTTCTTTATCGTGACCAAATTAACGGGACGATAATCTACAACCATCCGGTCCGTACCATCCTTCTTCTTGACGAAGAGGATGGGGCAAGCCCAAGGAGAAGAACTGGGACGGATGAAACCCTTTTGCAAGGACTCATCAAGTTGTTTCTTAAGCTCGGCTAGTTCTAAGGGTGCCATCTTGTAGGGTCTCCTAGAGATTGGAGCAGTTCCTGGGATAAGATCTATGACGAACTCTACATCTCTGTCAGGCGGAACACCTGGCAGTTCCTCTGGAAAGACATCCGGAAAGTCACGGACTACCGGAATATCTTCAAGGTCTGGAAGAGGGCTGGCATTAAGAGAATAGAGCTGACGCTTAGCAACTCTAGTGAAGACATTGACTATTTTGCCAGATGGATGTGTAAGCTGAACAGATCTGGTGAAACAATCAATCTTGGCATGATGAGCTGTCATCCAGTCCATACCCAAGATAATGTTAATATCCGAAGACTTGAGAGATATCAAGGAAGCAAGGAATACAAGTCTGTCAACATGGATTTCATTGCCATAACTTATCCTAGAAGTTTGCCATTTGGATCCAGGAGTTTGAATAAGTAGCGGGGAGGGCATATCACAAAATGACATGTCGTGCAAACGGGCATAGCTTTCAGAAATGAAGGAATGAGATGCTCCAGTATCAAACAGAACCGATGCTGGATGACAGTTAACAAGGAATGTACCAAGAACGACATCTGGATCATCATGAGCGTCTTTAGCTGAGACGTGATGCACACGTCCATGTTTAATGGGAGCTGACTTGGCACTGATCATCTTGCGTGATGGCTTACCACGGCCAACAGATTTCTCGGACTGAGGTGGGGCAACTCTGATCTGAGTGCAAATACGGGCAATGTGGCCTGGCTCTCCGCACTTGTAACAAATCTTGGAGGTAGGATGTGGACCCGCATTGGCAGGCGGTCCACCAATAGACCTGGGTGGAGCATACTGCTGAACTGGATGAGGTGCCACATAAGATGGCCTCGGTACATATCCGGAAGGAAGAGCGGAGTTTGGAACCCAAATCCGGCGCTTCTGAGAGCTAGAACCGGAGGAAGATCCCAAATCACGGTTGTGCTTACGAGACTCCTCGTAAGTGAGCTGAGCTGTCTCTGCATTAACGGATTTTTTCACAAGAGCTTGGAATGTCTCACAATGATGCAGGTGGAGATCACGACGCAACTTGGGATTGAGACCCTTCCGGAACCTAGCCCGCTTCTTGGCGTCCGTGGACACCTCTTCTGTGGCATAACGGGCGAGGTTCTCAAACTCTCTACTGTAAGCATCAACAGCCAACTTACCCTGGGTGAAACTACAGAACTCTTCTCTCTTGCGATCGATGAGGGCTTCAGGAATGTGATGCTCGCGAAAAGCCTCAACGAAATCCCTCCAGGTGGGAGTCTGGTCAGCTGGAAGCATAGCCTCATAGTTCTGCCACCAAAGACTAGCAGGACCTTCCAGGTGGTATGTGGCATAAGTGACCTTGTCATCTTCAGCTACGCTCGCGGAATGCAGCTTATGAGTGATGCTACGGAGCCAGTCATCTGCATCGAGTGGCTCGATGGAATGATGAAAGGTAGGTGGGTGCAAGCGAATGAAGTCATGAATGGTCGCAGACTTATTGGACTGATGTGCGGTGTTCTCCTCGATACGTGCCAACAAACGGTTAGACTCACGCTTGTTCCTCTCCATTTCTAACATGAACTCTGTCAACGAAGGCGGGTCGGGAGGGTCCTCGTCCCTACCATCTCCATGGTTCTGGCCACGAACAATAGAACTTGATGACATCCTGGTAAAACGAAACCAGGGACGGAATCAGCATCATCTATAGGCTATAGAATGTAGGACAAGGAATTGGTATCACTCGAACTCCTAGGGAAATTCCGGCAGCATAACGGCAGTATAATGCTCAGAATGAGACATCCTACTAAAAATGGGGTGGTAACATACTCATCAGCATTACTGAAGGTTCTGAGATCATACTAAACAGACTACACCAGAAATACTCAAAACTGGGGTATGACTCTGATCAACCAATCCTATGGAACTACGGAGTAGTAACACGTGATCCTGATAGACGAGGGAGAAAGCCTAGTTCCTTAACCCCGTAGGAAAGATAGGACGACTCAGATCAGAAGGCCATGAGGTAAAGGAGTAAAAGGAGCCTTACGTTCCTTCCCACAATCAATTCCCTTACATAACTAAAGAATTTCTAGACTCAACTTCGACCAGTTTGGCTTGGTAATCCTACAGGCAGTCAGGCTCTGATACCAAGGCTGTCAGGACCCCGACTCAATGCCACATCGATCTAGCATGTAACACCTCATATCACTTTGCGGCCTCACGCACGGTATCCCCACGGGTGTCGCCTTACCTTTGCCCGGGACCGTTTGCGCCTTTTGGAACACGTATATGACAGTGTCGCTAGCATCCATATGATAAGGAGCCCGGGCTGACTTGGCTAGTCGTAAACCCAAAGTGGCACTAACTTACAGGGACAGGCATCCATGACCCAGCATCGAACGTGTCGGTCATCAGCGAGTGAATCCAGGCTGTAGCACTGGGCTAACAGGACTCCGGTGAACCGGGCTGTAGCGGGCTAACAAGACTCCGGTATTCATTGCATGACATTTCCCCGAAGGGACAGACACAAGAACGAAGAAGGACACATGCCGGCCAGCCTAAGTGTTCCGGAGCAGTAGCAAGCTACCAGGGCTCAGAGGAAACACTAGGAGACATTTCCCGGTAAGAGAGACTACTAAGGATAAACAACTAGATAGTCAGATCCCACACATAGCAATACACATTACACGTACGCATAACATGCAAGTATGTGCTGTACAACATGGCATCACAGCATAACTCAACATCTCATATAGATAAGGCTCAAAGAGCCATCATAGCATTTATTACAAACAGGGGTCACATGACCCAACATTCAGAGCAATCAAGCAACAAACGGAAGCATTACATGTCTGAGTACAGACATCTATAAATGAAAAAGGCTGAAAGCCTGACTATCTACAACGTCCGATCAAGATCGTAGCTGAGGTACAAGCTACTTGTCGAAGTCCACGAGAACACTAGTAAGACCGAAGTCTCCGCTGCAAAAACATAAATAAAGCAACATGAGTACAAAGGTACTTAGCAAGACTTACATCAGATCCTATCATACATGCATTTGTATCAAGAGAGTAATGTGGAGTTAGTTGCAGCAAGCCAGCTTTGACTCTGTGGCTATCCTGTTCTACGACTACCAGAAACTCTTGAGGTGAGACAATGTACACGAGTCCACTAATCACCACACAATACACTACTATGGATTCATCCCCGTCTCCCTACGAGAAGGCCATCCATAGCACTCACACTTGTCTTGAGCATTTTAGAGTATCCACTTCAAGTTGTCTATGTACCATGTAAGCATCCAAGAAGTCCATAACCGCGGACCCGGCTATTTGAATAGATCATGTTAACCCTGCAGGGGTGTACTTCTTCACACACGCTCTCGCCACTTACCGCCATGTACACGTCATGTATCTCGGCAACCTTCAAGCGGAAGCCTGGCGAGGGTGTCGGCCACGACCTGACTAACCACACATGACTCTAATCCAGGTTTATCGCCTATTCGGGTTCCATCCGCAAGGAGATCCGGCCGGGGTTTCACTCACGGCCCCAAATGATGTGTGCAGGGTTCCCAAGCCCACCTCGCCGGATGGATCTATGCTTGGTACACCGTGCCACTTGTGCCTAGTCTGTCCCAAGCCCACCTGGCCGGGTGCCACTTGGTAGACTACTAACACTGCCTACAAACACCAGAAACTAGTTGCGACTCCTGGACAGAGATCAAGTTGGTTAATAAGTCGAGAGGGCTAGGAGCGCCCGGAGCCCAATGTGTGGTAGTATCGAGTCATTGGACAACATACATAGAACTCAGTGCTTAAGGATGGTTCCAGTGAGACAACCCACCATGTACTCCTACATGGCCTCTCACCGCTACCTTTACCAAATCGTGTTCACACACTTAACTCTCAGCACCAGAACATATCGTAACACTCCAATTCATTCCCAATGAATCAGACCTGACACAACTCTAAGCAATAGCAGGCATAGCATGGTAGGAACACATCAGTGGCTTCAATCAACTCCTACACATGCTAGTGGGTTTCAACTATTTACTGTGGCAATGACAGGTCATGTAGAGGAATGGGTTCAACTACCGCAGCACAAAGTAGCAGATGAATCGTTATTGTCCTAATGCAATAACAAAGAGCAGGAGCGAGAGAGTAGGATTATATCGGAATGAACAAGGGGGTTTGCTTGCCTGGTAAATCAACAAGGAAGGCACTGCTTCACAGACAGGTACTCTGGAACGGTCTCCGGAGCAGGACCTATCGAGAAGGAACAGTGTCGACAATCAATACACAAACACATGCAACAATATGATGCATGAACATGGCATGTAGATGTGATGCTGTTTGAGCTAATGCAACTAGCATCCATTTGGTTGAAATCCATTTGAACCAAAGGTTCAAATGCATCTCCAAATTAAGCCCTTATATAAGCCATTTTATTGTTTCACTTATACAGTAGGTATAAGTTGGTTTGTCATGCATGAAACTAGTACAGATGGATAGATTGCATTTTTCTGATAATTTTTCATATATAAATTATTTCAATCTGAGCTACGGTTGAATTTCTATGAATTTTTGAAGTTTGAATCATTTTCTGGAATTTCCTGATTTATTTTAATTCTAGAAAATAAATAATTGCGCCAGCATGACGTCAGCACGACATCAGTGAGTCAACTGCGCTGACTGGTCAAACCTGACGTGTGGGGTCCACATGTCACTGACAGGGGGTTAAACAGGGTTAGTTTAATCCTAATTAAAAAGGTTAGTGGCGCTGGGGCCCACTATCAGTGTCAGGGGGGGTTAGTTAACGGTGATTAGCACTAAGCTAATCACCTGGCCGACGGGGCCCACCTGTCAGGCCAGCGAGGTCGTCGGCGGCGACTTCTGGACGCGGCGGCGTCCGTGATACAGGCCACGGGGGCGGCGTCGGAGAGCACCGGGGCGTAGCCCGGGCTCTCACGCATCTGGTGGGGCAGGTGGGAGGAGCTGGGGAGGCCGGAGCTCGCCGGAGCAAAGCTCGCGGCGGCGGCCGGAGCTCGGCTTCGATGGCGGGGCTAGCTACAGAGCGCGGGGAGGCAAGGGAGAAGGGGGAACCGAAGCGAGGGCTCACGGCGGGCTCGAGGACGTCGTCGGAGAGCTCGGGGGAGGCCGGACGGCGGCGTGGCGGCGAGGTCGATCTCCGGCGTCGGTGGTGAAGAAGACGAGGGCGTCGGCGATGGAGCGCGTCCGGAGGTGCGTGGCTTGACGAGGAGGTAGAGGGGGTCGTGGCGGAGCTTCTGGACTCTACGGAGGGGCCAGGGAAGGCCGGTGGCCGCGGCAACGGTGGACGGCGGCGATGAGCTCCGCTCGGGCTGCGCGAGAGAGAGAGCAGAGGAGGGGGGAAGAAACGAGAGAGAGTGAGAGGGTACGGGGGGGGGCGTGGCGAGGTCCGGGGCGTTCCAGGCGACGAGGAGGGCGCCAGGCAGGCAGAGAGGGAGGTGGCGTGGCGCGGCGGAGCGCGCGCGCGTCGGGCACGCTCCCATCCCCCTGTCGAGGACGAAGACGACAGAGGAGGGGGCCAGTGGGCTGGCCGGCGCTGGCTGCTGCTAGGCTGCACAGGGAGGAGGCCCAGGTAAGTATCCCTTTTTATTACTGTTTTCTTTTCTATTTTTCTGACATATGTTTTGATTTAGTAATAATACTAAATCAATTTATTTTCTTATGCCAATTTTTATAGAAGCTAGTGGTATTATTCCAGAGCTCCTTTATAAATGGCATAATTTTTGGACCATATTATATATATATAACAATATATATCCAAAGCAAATAATTATCGGATTAATCCAAATGGCCAAAATTAAATATCCATGAGCTCCTAAAATATTTGTTTGAATTTTACCTCTGACCAATATTTTCAGAGAGCAACATGAACATTTCCTTGGACCTTTTTGGAACAATTTTTATTTGGGTCATTTCCAAAAATGATTCTGAGGGTTTCACAAATCCCCATTTCAAATTTAAATGGAATTTAAACATGATGCACACATGACTAGCTAGCCTTGAGCATACCAGAACTAGGGATGTGACATGAACTGCGTCATGATATAGTGCGGCACAGAGGCGCCACACACCCCCTATGCTTCACGGATGAAGTAATGGATCATGAATTCCTAGAAGGTTTTAAACCCGTGAATATTGAATCATATGATGGCACAACAGACCCCGCAGTATGGATCGAATATTTCCTCCTCCACATCCACATGGCCCGCGGTGACGATCTACATGCCATCAAGTACCTCTCTTTAAAACTCAAAGGACTTGCTTGGCATTGGCTCAATAGCCTGCCGACAAACTCCGTTGGCAGTTGGGAGAACTTGGAAGATGCATTCCTTGATAACTTCCAGGGCACTTATGTGCGTCCACCGGATGCCGATGACTGAAGTCACACAACCCAATAGCTAGGTGAATCAGCCAGGAAATTCTGGACTCGGTTCCTAACTAAAAAGAACCAAATCGTCGACTGTCCGGATTCCGAGGCCTTAGCGGCATTTAAGCATAACATCCGCGATGAGTGGCTTGCCCGACACCTCGGCCAGGAAAAGCCAAAGTCCATGGAAGCCCTCACGACACTCATGAACCGCTTTTGTGCGGGCGAGGATAGCTGGCTGGCTCGCAGCAACAACACTTCAAGAAACCCTGGCAATTCAGATGCCAAAGATAGCAACGGCAGGCCATGTCGCCATAGACACAGGTGTCGCAACAACAGCGGCAACGCCGAAGACACGACAGTCAATGCCGGATTCAGTGGCTCTAAATCCGGTCAGTGGAAAAAGCCGTTCGAAAGAAGCAATCCGGGCCTGTCCAGCTTGGACCGCATACTCGATCATTCGTGTCAAATTCACGGCACCCCCAATAAACCAGCCAACCACACCAACAAAGAATGCTGGGTGTTCAAACAGGTCGGTAAGTCAAATGCCGAAAACAAGGAAAAGGGGCTAAATAGAGACGACGAGGAGGAGCCCCGGCCGCCGAACATAGGAGGACAGAAGAAATTCCCTCCCCAAATGAAAACGGTAAACGTGATATACGCAACCCATATTCCCAAGCGGGAACGGAAGCGTGCACTAAGGGACGTCTATGCGATGGAGCCAGTCGCCCCAAAGTTCAACCCATGGTCTTCTTGTCCGATCACCTTCGATCGCAGGGACCACCCCACCAGTACCCTTCATGGCGGCTCTGCCGCATTGGTCCTTGACCCCACTATTGACAAATTTCAGCTCACTCGAGTCATTATGGACGGTGGCAGCAGCCTGAACCTACTCTATCAGGATACAATGTGCAAAATGGGTATAGACCCCTCGAGGATCAAACCCACCAAAACCACCTTTAAAGGTGTCATCCTAGGTGTAGAGGCCTGTTGCACGGGCTCAATCACACTGGAATTGGTCTTCGGATCTCCGAATAACTTCCGAAGCGACGAGTTAATCTTCGATATCGCCCCCTTCCGCAGTGGCTATCACACACTGCTCGGATGAACCGCATTTGCCAGATTCAACGCGGTACCACATTATGCATACCTTAAGCTCAAAATAACAGGACCTCATGGGGTTATAACAGTTAATGGAAACACAAAACACTCGCTCCGCATGGAGGAGCACACTACGGCCCTTGCAGCAGAAGCGCAAAGCAGCCTTATGAGGCAAACCGCCAATTTGGCGAAAAAGACCCCGGACACCTTTAAGCGAGTCCGGAGTACCCTGCAAGAGGATCACCAGGCACGTTTAGAGCTCGCCTAGCAATTCGGCCTCCGTCCTAGTCCGAGTCAAGCGGCGAAATTTGCGCCGCGCGTACATAATTATGCACTCAATATACCATGGGCATAGGCGAAGGCACGACCATGGCACGGCCCACAATGTGGCTCAACCACTTCAGGACCCGTATACCTTTAACATTTTCTTCCTTTCAAGCCCCTATTCTCTGAAGGCCCTCTCCGATCGTCTGATTATCGGACCCGTCACGGGAAAGAAACACCAAGGAAGGCAAGAAGCTTTGACGCACAAGGGAATCCTCAGGTGGTCTATGATAACGATCGATATACCTGTTTTGCATACCTACATGTAGCTTGACCTTGGATAGGACATGTCAAATAGTCCTATTTTTTATTTATTGCACTACATGTATGCATACGCTTTGATGTATCATTTAAATAACAATATACAACATCAGCTCATTATTGCAATCCTTTCTCCCTTTTTTCCTGTCTGCTTACTTACGATAAGTTGCACCCGTACATTCTGATACGACCAGTGCACCAGGGGCTTGAGTTTACCCCATAACACGACATGAAAAGTTCTAACACTATCGACATTGCGGCACCCCGAACTTATAACATTATATGCATCAGCTCCGAATCATGTCTTGGGTCAATAGTTGGATTTGCCCGGCTCCCATGTTTTGGTACCTTACGTTCTGCTATATCGGCTAAGGTAGCACTGGGAGAACTACTGCAATTGTGTCTCGGTTCTTCTGGACGAGCACCTCAGTGGAGAAAGCCAAAATCTGACTGTCATGAAGCGGCAAGAGCTGGTTGCTGTTCAAGAGGTCTCAAATCCATAAAGATTTTTTCCGCTTCGGGAGAGGAGTCGGCCTTGTCCGATTTAGGCATGCATAGCGCCCCAAGTTCGGCCTTCCGAATACTAGGGGCTTCACCAAAATTTAAAATTATAGACTTCTATGGCTAAGTGAGAGTGATAAAGCTTTATAGTCCGATTGCCTGGTTCGTTGCGCTGAACACCTCCTTCGAAGGACCCAAAACTGGGATAAAGAGTGATTAGGTTTATCCCGAACACCACAGTACTAGTTACATGGGGGCAGAAGCCGATGACTGGTCAACTCTCAAATTTTATAAACGGCCGCACAGAAGGTAATATTTTAAATTAACAAGCATTACATAGCGCACATGAACTCGTTTCACTTTACATGACCACATGAGTACATTCATTCAAATATTACATCCTTAGCATATTCCTCTGCCACAAGGCGAGCACCCTTCAGGACACTGTCATAATACTTTTCGGGATGGCGATGCTCCTTGCCCTCCGGCAGCCCCTCCTTCACCAGCTTTTCGGCGTCCATCTTCGCCCAGTGCACTTCCACCCGGGCAAAAGCCCTGCGCACCCTCCATGCAGATGGACCGCTTTATGACTTCAAGCCGGGGGCAGGCATTCACAAGCCGCCTTACCAGGCCGAAACAACTGCTGGGCAGGAGCTCGCCAGGGCACATCCGTACTATGAGGCCCTTCATGGCCAGTTCGGTCGCCTTGTGAAGCTTGACCAGTTGCTTCACCTGGTCGCTCAAGGGCATCGGATGTTTGGTCCTAGTATTCTGAGACCAGAACAACCTCTCCATCGAGCTCCCTTCCTCGGCCCGGTAGAACTCCGCAGCATCCGACACACTGCGGGGTAGATATGCAAATGCTCCTGGAGAGCACCGAATTCGGGTAAGTAAAAGGAAAGTTTCCTCCACATGCTTGCTTTGCATAAAGAATGCCTTACCCGCCGCTATCTTCCTGACCGCCTCAATCTCCTGGAGGGCCTTTTGGGCTTCGGCCTTGGCATTTTGTGCGTTCTCGAGGGCCTTGGCAAGCTCGGATCCTTGCGTCTTAGAGTCACGCTCCAAGGACTCGTACTTCTTGACAAACTCCTGGAGCTCTTGCTGAACCTCGCCGACTCGGGCCTCTTGCTTCTCGTGCCTGGAGCGCTCCTTGGCCGCTTTGCCTTCAACCTCGGACAACGCCTTCTTCAAGGTCGCCACATCGGTCGTGGCCCCTAGCAAAATTCATGACGATCCTGTGATCTAACAACCAGTTTCCTTTTTCTTTATCAATAAATAGACGAGGTATCACTTGCCTTTGTTCTCTTCGAGATGCCTCTTGGTAAGGCCGAGCTCTTCCTCGGACCGCTCAAGGTCCCGCTTCAGTGCGAGGACCTCCGTTGTGTGAGCGGCAATGGCCAGCAGTGAAGCCTACTTATTCACATAGACATATTCTGATTAGACTCCTGTGATTATTATTTGATCCTTTGTTCGGCCTTTCTTCTAAACACCAAAGCGCATCAGGGGCTACTATCTATGTTGTAACACTTTCTTACAATTTGATTAGTTACCTCAAAGCCTGTTAGGAGGCTGGCACAGGCTTCAGTCAGTCCGCTTTTGGCAGACTGAATCTTCTTGATCACTACACTCATGATAGTGCGGTGCCCTTTGTCAATGGAAGCGCCGCGAAGCGCTTCCAGCAAATTGTCCGATGACCCTGGATGGACAGAGGCCATCAGCACAGACTTGCTGCCCCCGGCATTAGAGCCCATGGGATTCTCACCCCTCGTGCGCCCAGCGTCCGGAATGTCGCCTTGGGGCGCTTCTTGAACTGTCTCCCCTTGGTTCGATACCCTTTGAGACAGCACATCGACGTCGTCCGTAGGGCGGGGGAAGGAGGCGGTCGGGAGTGAATCGTTGTTCATCTCCGACAAGCCCAAAGACTCATCTGAAGAGGATACGTCGATACGGGCTTTGGAGGGGCTGCATGATCATGTTCGGCATGATAAGAAGTAATAAAATAAAACATACCAAGAATTAATATGGTATCCTGATGACCCACAAGTATAGGGGATCTATCGTAGTCCTTTTGATAAGTAAGAGTGTCGAACCCAACGAGGAGCAGAAGGAAATGATAAGCGGTTTTCAGCAAGGTATTCTCTGCAAGCACTGAAATAATAGGTAACAGATAGTTTTGTGATAGGACAATTTGTAACGAGTAACAAGTAACGAAAGTAAATAAAGTGCAGCAAGGTGGCCCAATGCTTTTTGTAGCAAAGGACAAGCCTAGACAAACTCTTATATAATGTAAAGCGCTCCCGAGGACACATGGAATATCTTCAAGCTTGGTTTCAACATGTTCATATGATTCGCGTTCTGTACTTTGATAATTTGGTATGTGGGTGGACCAGTGCTTGGGTGCTGCCCTTACTTGGACAAACATCCCACTTATGATTAACCTCTATTGCAAGCATCCGCAACTACAACAAAAGTACTAAGGTAAACCTAAGCATAGCATGAAACATATGGATCCAAATCAGCCCCTTACGAAGCAACGCATAAACTAGGGTTTAAGCTTATGTCACTCTAGCAACCCATCATCTACTTATTACTTCCCAATGCCTTCCTCTAGGCCCAAATAATGGTGAAGTATCATGTAGTCGACGTTCACATAACACCACTAGAGGAGAGACAATTACATCTAATCAAAATATCGAACGAATACCAAATTCACATGACTACTAATAGCAAGACTTCTCCCATGTCCTAAGGAACAAACGTAACTACTCACAAAGCATATTCATGTTCATAATCAGAGGGGTATTAATATGCATGTAGGATCTGAACATATGATCTTCCACCAAATAAACCAACTAGCATCAACTACAAGGAGTAATTAACACTACTAGCAATCCACAGGTACCAATCCCGGACTTGGAGACAAGAATTGGATAGAAGAGATGAACTAGGGTTTTGACAGGAGATGGTTCTGGTGAAGATGTTGATGGAGGTTTCCCTCTCCCAATGAGAGAAGTGTTGGTGATGACGATGGCGATGATTCCCCCCTCTCGGGGGGAAGTTTCCCCGGCGGAACAGCTCCGCCAGAGCCCTAGATTGGTTCCGCCAAGGTTCCGCCTCGTGGCGGCAGAGTCTCGTCCGGAAAGATGGCCTATGATTTTTTCCTCATCGAAAGACTCCACATAGCAGAAGATGGCCATCGGAGAGCCACCAGGGGGCCCACGAGGTAGGGGGCGCGCCCGGGGGGTAGGGCGCACCCCCAACCCTTGTGGGCAGGGTGTGGCCTCCTGGTGAACTTCTTGCGCTCAGTATTTTTTATATATTCTGAAAACGTCTTCCATGAAGTTTCAGGACTTTTGGAGCTATGCAGAATAGGTCTCTAATATTTGCTCCTTTTCCAACCCAGAATCCCAGCTGCCAGCATTCTCCCTCTTTATGTAAACCTTGTAAAATAAGAGAGAATAGGCATAAGTATTGTGACATAATGTGTAATAACAACCCATAATGCAATAAATATCGATATAAAAGCATGATGCAAAATGGACGTATCAACTCCTCCTAGCTTAGACCTCACTTGTCCTCAAGCGAAAGCCGAAATCGAAAAATATGTCAACATGTTTAGAGATAGAGGTGTCGATAAAAATAAAATACGGACATGAGGGCATCATGATCGTTCTTAGAACAGCAGCTTGCATAATTCTTCTCATATGATCTCTTATGCTAGAGTAACAATTCAATCGCAATTTCAAGTATGAATCATAAACTTCATTGAAAACTAACAAACTATAATCTCAGTCATTGGAGCAATTGCAATTTATCATAACGTAGGAAAGAGTCAATATATAAGAGCTTTTCAGGAAGTCCACATACTCAACTATCATATAGTCTTTCACAATTGCTAACACTGACGCAATACTTATGGGTATGGAGTTTTAATCGAACACAGAGGGGCTTATAATTTTGCCTGCCAACATTTTTTCTCAAGGGTAATGTCAACAATAATAGTTCATGAAAACTCACATCCAATTAGACATATATACCAGGATCTTTCCAACATGTTGTGCTTGCCAAAAGATAAAATGTAAAAAGGAAGGGTGAAGATCACCATGACTCTTATGTAAGGTGGGAGATAAAGGTAAAATATAGGCCCTTCGCAGAGGGAAGCAGAGGTTGTCATGCGCTTTTATGGCTGGACGCACACAATCTTATTGCGAAAGAACGTCACTTTATATTGCCACTTGTGATATGGACCTTTATTATGCAGTCGGTCGCTTTTATTTCTTCCATATCACACGATCGTATAAAGCTTATTTTCTCCCACCCTAATAAGTCATACATATTTAGAGAGCAATTTTTATTGCTTGCACCGATGACAACTTACTTGAAGGATCTTACTCAGTCCATAGGTAGATATGGTGGACTCTCATGGCAAAACTGGTTTAAGGGTGTTTGGAAGCACAAGTAGTATCTCTACTTGGTGCAAAGAATTTGGCTAGCATGAGGGGGAAAGTCAAGCTCAACCATGTTGGATGATCCATGACAATATAATTTATCTCAGATGTAAGAAAACATAACCCATTATGTTGTCTTCCTTGTCCAATGTCAGCTCTTTAGCATGTCATATTTTAATGAGTGCTCACAGTCATAAAAGATTTCCAAGATAGTATATTTATATGTGAAGACCTCTCTTTCTTTATTACTTCCTATTAATTGCAATGATGACCAAAACTATGTTTGTCAACTCTCAACAACTTTTATTCATCATACTTTTTATATGTGAGCTAATTACTCTCCAGAAGATCCATATGATCTCTTTGTTTCTTTTTATTTCTTTCTCTTTTCTTTTATTCACTTAAGATCATGGCAAAATATTCAAGCCCTTGACTCAACACTAATCTTTATTATATATTGCTCACGGACTCGATTACATAGAAGGATCATAAAGCAAAACTCACAACTGGATCATACTAAAAACTTTTATTCTACTAGATCAAAATATTATCAAAAGGATCGAACTAAGAAAAACGGTAAAGATAAAAGTGATGGTGATACAATACCGGGGCACTCCCCCAAGCTTGGTAGTTGCCAAGGGGAGTGCCCATACCCATGTGATTATGTCTCCTTTGTTGGTGAAGAAGTTGATGGTTTTGTTGATGGCGTAGGCTTGTCGTCCTTCTTCCAAGGCATAGGCTCACCATCATAGAAGGATGATCGAGTCTCCCGAAACCTCAAATCTGCAGCCAAACTCATCCTCTTCAATCTATATTCATACTCACAGTTTTGATTTGCAGGTCATAGATCTGGGCTCGGAGGTGCTCGATATTCTCATTAAGCTTGAAGATGGCATCCCCAATGTCCTTGGAGTCCAGCTTGTGGTTGTTGGTGAACTCCGTGATCATAATGTGATTGGAATCGAGTCCATGCTCCACCATCTCCTGGCACTTGAAAACTTCTTGCTCCAATGCCTCGAGCCTTGCCTCTGTGCTTCCGGTCTTCCTTGGTCCCTCAACATCGCGGATGTGCAACAACCCCTCACGCATCTCAATGGTTTCAGGGTGTTGCAGCACTTCCGCGAGGTAGGGGTTGATGACCTTCTTGAAGAACTGGTCCTTGGGGGCACTTGAAGATGACATGATGACCTGGATCTGTGAGAAAAACAGCTCGAAACAAAGACAGGAGATTTTTGCATGATACGGGAGTTAAAACCTCCGGGATAATATATAATGAATTTTTACCGACCAAAATACGTGTCGTGTAAGAACATGGAGTCCGGAGAGCACACGAGGTGCCCACGAGGTAGGGGGCGCGCCCAGGGGGGTAGGGCGCGCCCTCTACCCTCGTGTCCTTCTCGGACTGCTTCTTATTTTTCTATTATTCTAAATATTCCAAAACGGAAGAAAATTGCCATTAGAACTGTTTTGGAGTCGGTTTACTTACCGTACCACATACCTATTCCTTTTCGGAGTCTGAAACGTTCCGGAAAGTGTCCCTTATGTACTCCTCCGGGGTTATGGTTTCAATAACATTGGTTTCAACATTTATAGGATTACCTGAGATATAATGTTTAATTCTTTGACCGTTCACCACCTTCGGATTTGTGCCTTCGAAGTTGTTGATTTTTATGGCACCGGAACAATAGACCTCCTCAATAACGTAAGGACGTTCCCATTTAGAGAGAAGTTTTCCTGCAAAGAATCTTAAATGAGAGTTGTATAGTAATACATAGTCACCTACATTAAACTCACGCTTTTGTATTCTTTTGTCATGCCATCTTTTAACTTTTTCTTTAAATAATTTGGCATTCTCATAGGCTTGGGTTCTCCATTCATCTAGTGATCTAATGTCAAATAACGTCTTCTCACTAGCAAGTTTGAAATCATAATTGAGTTCTTTAATAGCCCAACAAGCCTTATGTTCTAGTTCGAGAGGTAAGTGACATGCTTTTCCATAAACCATTTTATATGGAGACATACCCATAGGATTTTTATATGCAGTTCTATAGGCCCATAATGCATCATCAAGTTTCTTGGACCAATTCTTTCTTGATCTATTAACAGTCTTTTGCAAAATTAATTTGAGTTCTCTATTACTCAATTCTACTTGACCACCAGACTGTGGGTGATAAGGAGATGCAATTCTATGATTAACATCATATTTAGCAAGCATTTTACGGAAAGCACCATGAATAAAATGTGAACCACCATCAATTATTAAATATCTAAGGACTTCAAACCTCGGAAAAATAACTTCTTTAAGCATTTTAATAGAAGTGTTATGATCAGCACTACTAGTTGGAATAGCTTCTACCCACTTAGTAACATAATCAACAGCAACTAAAATATGTGTATATCCATTAGAGGCAGTAAAAGGTCCCATATAATCAAAGCCCCAAACATCAAATGGTTCAATAGCAAGTGAATAATTCATAGGCATTTCTTGACGTCTACTAGTATTACCAATTCTTTGACATTCATCACAAGACAAGACAAACTTACGGGCATCCTTGAAGAGAGTAGGCCAACAAAAACCGGATTGCAATACCTTATGTGCAGTTCTATCTCTAGCGTGGTGTCCTCCATAAGCCTCGGAGTGACACTTGCGTAGGATCTGTTCCTGTTCATGCTTAGGCACACAACGTCTAATAACACCATCTACCCCTTCTTTATAAAGATATGGGTCATCCCAAAAGTAATGTCTCAAATCATAGAAGAACTTTTTCTTTTGCTGGTATGTGAAACTAGGTGGTATAAATTTAGCAACAATATAATTAGCATAATCAGCATACCATGGAGCATTATGAGAAGCATCTATGACATTTAATTGTTCATCAGGAAAGCTATCATCAATAGGTAGTGGGTCATCAAGAACATTTTCTAACCTAGACAAGTTGTCTGCAACGGGGTTCTCAGCTCCCTTTCTATCAATAATATGCAAATCAAAGTCTTATAGCAAGAGAACCCATCTAATAAGTCTAGGCTTAGCATCTTTCTTTTCCATAAGATATTTAATAGCAGCAAGATCAGTGTGAATAATTACTTTAGAATCAACAATATAAGGTCTGAACTTATCACAAGCAAATACAACTGCTAAGAATTCTTTTTCAGTAGTAGCATAATTTCTCTAAGCATTGTCTAGAGTTTTACTAGCATATTGAATAACATATAATTTCTTATCAACTCTTTGCCCTAGAACAACACCTACATCATAATCACTAGCATCACACATAATTTCAAAAGGTAAATTCCAATCAGGTGGCTGAACAATAGGTGCAGAGATTAATGCTTTCTTAAGTATTTCAAATGCTTCTACACAATCATCATAAAACAAATGGTATATCTTTTTGTAATAAATTAGTCAGAGGCTGAGAAATTTTTGATAAGTCCTTAATGAACCTCCTATAAAAGCTGGCATGACCAAGGAAACTTCTTATACCTTTGATGTCCTTGGGACATGGCATCTTTTCAATAGCATCAACCTTGGCTTTATCAACCTCAATACCTCTTTCAGAAACTTTATGCCCCAAGACAATACCTTCATTAACCATAAAGTGGCACTTTTCCCAATTCAAGACAAGATTAGTTTCTTCACATCTCTGCAAAACTCGGTCAAGGTTGCTTAAGCAATCATCAAAAAAGGATCCATACACGGAAAAATCGTCCATGAAAACCTCACAAATCTTTTCACAGAAGTCAAAGAATATAGCCATCATGCATCTTTGAAAGGTAGCAGGTGCATTACATAAACCAAAAGGCATACGTCTATAAGCAAAAGTACCAAAAGGGAAAGTAAAAGTAGTATTTGATTGATCATTGGCTGACACAGGTATTTGAGAGAAACCAGAATAACCATCTAGAAAGCAAAAATGTGTATGTTTAGATAATGTTTCTAGCATTTGATCGATAAAAGGTAAGGGGTAATGATATTTTTAGTAGCTTTATTTAATTTGCGGAAATCAATTATGATCCTATAACCTGTAATAATTCTTTGCGGGATCAACTCATCTTTATCATTAGGAATGAGAGTAATACCTCCCTTCTTAGGGACAAAATGGAAAGGACTTACCCACTGACTATCAGCAACGGGATAAATTATACCTGCCTCAAGAAGCTTTAGTATTTCCTTTATTATCACTTCCTTCATCTTAGGATTCAGCCGTCGTTGATGATCACGAACTGGTTTCGCATCTTCCTCTAAATTTATTTTGTGTTAACACAGAGTGGGACTAATGCCCTTAAGATCATCATGAGTATATCCAATAGCAGCACGATGCTTCTTCAGAGTTTTCAATAATCTCTCTTCTTCATGCTCTAAAAGGTTAGCAATAATAATAACAGGATATATCTTTTTCTCATCAAGATAAGCATATTTAAGAGTATCAGGTAGCAGTTTAAGCTCAAACACGGGATCACCCTTGGGTGGAGGAGGATCCCCCAGGATTTCAACACGCAAATTGTGTTTCAGGATGGGTTCATGTTTAAAGAATACTTCATCTATTTCCCTTCTTTCATTCATAAACATATCATTTTCATGGTCTAGAAAATATTATTCTAAAGGATCACTAGGAGGTACGGCAATAGAAGCAAGGCCAATAATTTCATCTTTACTAGGCAATTCCTCTTCACGGTGTTGTCTACAAAATTTAGAGAAATTAAATTCATGAGACATATCACCTAAACCAATAGTAACAACATCCTTTTTGTAGTCTATCTTAGCATTAACCGTGTTCAAGAAGGGTCTACCAAATATAATGGGACAAAAGCTATCTTGTGGGGAACCAAGAACAAGAA
This sequence comes from Triticum dicoccoides, assembly GCF_002162155.2. Taxonomy (NCBI): domain Eukaryota; kingdom Viridiplantae; phylum Streptophyta; class Magnoliopsida; order Poales; family Poaceae; genus Triticum; species Triticum dicoccoides. The sequence continues at coordinate 228,765,731 of NC_041382.1, forward strand.
AATCAGCAGGATATTTAGTTTTCCCACACAAGACTTCGACATCTCTAACAATTCGAATTGGTGAAATAGTATCTCTATTGGCAAGTTTAATTGTGACATCAATATCTTCTATCTCAGTAGGTGCAATGTCATGCATAATTTATTTTTATAAGTCATGAGGTATAGCACTAGCATTGGCACCCATATCACATAAGCCATGATAACAATGATCTCCTATTTTAACAGAAATAACAGGCATGCCTACCAAATATCTAGGTTTATCTTTAGCACAAGGTTTAGCAATTCTAGCAGTCTCATCACGGAAATGAATAACATGACCATCAATATTATCAGACAAGAGATCTTTAACAATAGCAATATTAGGTTCAACTTTAATTTGTTCAGGAGGTGTATAAGTTCTAATATTGCTTTTACGAACCATAGTTGAAGCTTTAGCATGATCTTTTTTCCTAACAGGGAAAGGTGGTTTCTCAACATAAGCAGTAGGCACAATAGGATCATTATAATTGATAGTCTTTTCTTCAACTTTAATAGGTGCAACTACTTTTACTTCTATGGGAGGATGATATTTAAACCACTTCTCCCTAGGGAGATCAACATGAGTAGCAAAAGATTCACAGAAAGAAGCTACTATCTCAGAGTCAAGTCCATATTTAGTGCTAAATTTACAGAAAACGTCGGTATCCATAAAAGATTTAACACATTAAAATTTAGGTGTCATACTTGACTCCTTACCTTTGTCGAGGTCCCAATCTTCAGAGCTGCATTTAATTCTTTCCAATAAATCCCATTTGAATTCAATAGTCTTCGTCATCAAAGAGCCAGCACAAGAAGTATCAAGCATGGTGTGATTGTTTTCAGAATGCCGATCATACAAATTTTGAATAATCATTTATCTTGAGAGCTCATGATTGGGGCATGAATATAACATTGATTTAAGCCTCCCCCAAGCTTGAGCGATGCTTTCTCCTTTGCGAGGCCAGAAATTATATATATAATTGCAATCACGATGAACAAGATGCATAGGATAAAACTTCTAATGAAATTCCAATTTCAATCTTTTGTAGTTCCATGACCCAGTATCATCACATAGCCTATACCATGTCAATGCATCTTCCTTCAAAGATAAAGGGAAGACCTTCTTCTTAATAACATCTCCGAGTACACCTGCAAGCAGACATTTTCATTTTCAGTAGGTTCAGTAGGCTGAGGAGCAACTCTTTGCTCTACTGGCCGGGGTGAAGATACCCCGAAAAAGCCCCTCAGAGGATTACTTTCCATAGTAACAAGTGACAGTAAATTTCAGCACACTATATAATTTTTTCCTTACCAAATTCCACCTACCAAAGGCGCTTCACTCCCCGGCAACGGCACCAGGAAAGAGTCTTGATGACCCACAAGTATAGGGGATTTATCGTAGTCCTTTCGATAAGTAAGAGTGTCGAACCCAACGAGGAGCAAAAGTAAATGATAAGCCGTTTTCAGCAAGGTATTCTCCGCAAGCACTGAAATAATAGGTAACAGATTGTTTTGTGATAGGATAATTTGTAACAAGTAACAAGTAACAAAAGTAAATTTTGTAGCAAAGGACAAGCCTAGACAAACTCTTATATGATGTAAATCGCTCCCGAGGACACATGGGAATATCGTCAAGCTAGGTTTCATCACGTTCATATGATTCGCTTTGGTACTTTGATAATTTGGTATGTGGGTGGACCGGTGCTTGGGTGCTGCCCTTACTTGGACAAGCATCCCACTTATGATTAACCTCTATTCCAAGCATCCGCAACTACAACAAAAGTATTAAGTTAAACCTAACCATAGCATGAACCATATGGATCCAAATCAGCCCTTACAAAGCAACGCATAAACTAGGGTTTAAGCTTCTGTCACTCTAGCAACCCATCATCTACTTATTACTTCCCAATGCCTTCCTCTAGGCCCAAATAATGGTGAAGTCTCATGTAGTCGACGTTCACATAACACCACTAGAGGAGAGACAACATACATATCATCAAAATATCGAACGAATATCAAATTCACATGACTACTAATAGCAAGACTTCTCCCATGTCCTCAGGAACAAACATAACTACTCACAAAGCATATTCATGTTCATAATCAGAGGGGTATTAATATGCATATAGGATTTGAACATATGATCTTCCACCAAATAAACCAACTAGCATCAACTACAAGGAGTAATTAACACTACAAGCAACCCACAGGTACCAATCCCGGACTTGGAGACAAGAATTGGATACAAGAGATGAACTAGGGTTTTGAGAGGAGATGGTGCTGGTGAAGATGTTGATGGAGATTGCCCTCTCCCGATGAGAGGAGCATTGGTGATGACGATGGAGATGATTTCCCCCTCCCGGGGGGAAGTTTCCCCGGCGGAACAGCTCCGCCAGAGCCCTAGATTGGTTCCGCCAAGGTTCCGCCTCGTGGCGGTGGAGTCTCGTCCGGAAAGATGGCCTATGATTTTTTCCTCATCGAAAGACTCCATATAGTAGAAAATGGCCATCGGAGAGCCCCCACAGGGCCCACGAGGTAGGGGGCGCGCCCAGGGGGGTAGGGCGCGCCCCCAACCCTCGTGGGCAGGGTGTGGCCTCCTGGTGAACTTCTTGCGCTCAGTATTTTTTATATATTCTGAAAACGTCTTCCGTGAAGTTTCAGGACTTTTGGAGCTGTGCAGAATAGGTCTCTAATATTTGCTCCTTTTCTAGCCTAGAATCCCAGCTGCCGGCATTCTCCCTCTTTATGTAAACCTTGTAAAATAAGAGAGAATAGGCATAAGTATTGTGACATAATGTGTAATAACACCCCATAATGCAATAAATATCGATATAAAAGCATGATGCAAAATGGACGTATCATATCCGGATACTTATGACTTCGCCAGGGGCTTGTCCCTGGGTAACCACTCCGCATTGCTAAAAGCGGCCGCCGTGGAGCAGTCCGGAAGGAGAGTCCTTCCCTTCTTGGACCCTTCAGCTTCCCCTGACGGGGCGGCCTTCCTTTTCTTGTCTCCCCGGGCTTGGAGGGAGAACTTTCCTCTTCCTCCTCCTCGTTTTCGTGGAAGGAGGGCGCATCGGTGTTATCGGATGATGATTCCGATACGACCTTGCGCCGGAGACCTTTCCTGGTCCCCGTGGCCTTCTTCTTGGCCATCTTCTCCGGCGCCTCATAGGGCGCCGGAACCAGCATGTCCGTTAAGAGAGCACTTGCTAGATCCTCGGGCAGTGGGGACGGACAATCAATCCGCTCCGCTATCGCGACCCATTCCTGTTAAATGGCATGGAGGCTTAGATCCCCCACATGATTATACTGGGGAAAGAAACGTCTTAGGAGATATAAGAAGCTTATCGGATTGGCAGGGCGCTTTGCGCTGAGTCTGTGATCCTCGGTAAGGGGAGGAGGTACCTTGGTGGACTTGAATAGCACCCTCCAGATGTCCTGGTGTGTCGTGTCGAAGAGCTCTCACAGCGTCTGGTGCTTAGCCAGGTCGAACCCCCACATATTGAATGCCCGTCTTTGACATGGGAGGATCCGGCGGAAGAGCATGACCTGGACCACGTTGACAAGCTTGATTTTCTTGCTTATAATGCTTTAACACAGTTCTGGAGTATGGTCAACTCCACCGATGAACCCCAGGATAGGCCCTTCTCTTTCCAGGAGGTGAACCGTGTGGGAATGCCGGATCGAAACTCGGGGGCCGCCACCCAGTTGGTGTCACGCGGCTCGGTGATGTAGAACCACCCCGATTGCCACCCCTTCACTGTCTCCACATAGGAGCCTTCGAGCCAGCTGATGTTGGGCATATTTCCCACCATGGCGCCTCCGCACTCCGCTTGCTGGCCGACCACCACCTTCGGTTTAACATTGAAGGTCTTCAGCCACAGACCGAAGTGGGGATTGATGCGGAGGAAGGCCTCGCACACGACGACAAATGCCGAAATGTTGAGGATGAAATTGGGGGCAAGATCATGGAAGTCCAGCCTGTAGTAGAACATGAGCCCGCGAACAAATGGGTGGAGGGGAAATCCCAGCCCGTAGATGAAATGGTAAGGAATACAACCCTTTCGTGGGATTCAGGGGTATGGACGATCTGTCCCGCATCTAGGAGACGGTGCGCGATGTCTGCGCCAGATATACGTGAAAGTGCCACTATACCTAGGTGGTTTTTGTAATTCCTAACAACATATAGCTCATTGAGCTAATGCTATTTCAAGATTAATATTTCAGGAAAGCTCTACGATTGGCATGGCATGGATGAGAAAAGTGGACCCCTAAAATGCTAAGGACAAATGGATTGGCTCAAGATCAAAGCTCAAGACTCTACATTTTCTATTTTAGTGATCCAAGATCACATTGAGTCTATAGGAAAACCCAATACTATCAAGGAGGGATGAGGTGTTGCTTAATGAGGCTCTTGCTCAAAATGCTTACGGATATGCTCCAAAGCCCTCAGCTACTTTCTCAATCCACATATGACCTAAACCAAAAGTCAAACTCGGCCCCATCGATTCTTTCTATCCGGCGCCACCGAGTTAAGATGTCATAGCCATTGCCACAAACCCTAGGCAAATCGGTCTCACTGATAGGGATCTCGGTCTCACCGAGATGGGATTGTAATCTCTCTGTTTCCCTTCGTAACATTTCGGTCCCACCGAGATGAGCGATCGGTCCCACCGAGATTGCAATGTAAACTCTTTGTTTCCCTTTCGTAACATTTCGGTCTCACCGAAATGAGGGAATCGGTCCCACCGTGTTTACCTGACCAACTCTCTGGTTAGCTTATTACCAAAATCAGTCTCATCGAGTTTGTGTAATCGGTCTCACCAAGATTACGTTATGCCCTAACCCTAACCTTATCGGTCCTACCAAGTTGCATGTCGGTCCCACCGAAAATCCTAACAGTCACTAGATTTGCTGAATCGGTCCGACCGAGTTTACCAATTCGGTCCCACTGAGATTGGCAAGTTGTGTGTAATGGTTAGATTTTTGTGGAGGCTATATATACCCCTCCACCTCCTCTTCATTCATGGAGAGAGCCATCTGAACGAAACTACACTTCCAACTTACCTTTTCTGAAAGAGAACCACCCACACTTGTGTTGAGGCCAAGATATTCCATTCCTACCATATGAATCTTGATCTCTAGCCTTCCCCAAGTTGCTTTCCACTCAAATCTTCTTTCCACCAAATCCATATCCTGTGAGAGAGAGTTGAGTGTTGGGGAGACTATCATTTGAAGCACAAGAGCAAGGAGTTGATCATCAACACACCATTTGTTACTTCTTGGAGAGTGGTGTCTCCTAGATTGGCTATGTGTCACTTGAGAGCCTCCGACAAGATTGTGGAGTTGAACCAAGGAGTTTGTAAGGGCAAGGAGATCGCCTACTTTGTGAAGATCTACCCTAGTGAGGCAAGTCCTTCGTCGGCGACGGCCATGGTGGAATAGACAAGGTTGCTTCTTTGTGGACCCTTCGTGGGTGGAGCCCTCCTTCGACTCGCGCAGCCATTACCCTTCATGGGTTGAAGTCTCCATCAACGTGGATGTATGATAGCACCACCTATCGGAACCACGACAAAACATCCGTGTCTCCTATTGCGTTTGAATCCTCCAAACCCTTCCCTTTACATTCTTGCAAGTTGCATGCTTTACTTTTCGGTGCTCATATACTCTTTGCATGCTTGCTTGAATTGTGTTAAGATTGCTTGACTTGTCCAAAGTTGCTAAAATCTGCCAAGAACTAAAATTGGGAAAAGGATAAGTTTTATTTGGTCAAGTAGTCTAATCACCCCCTCTAGACATACTTTCGATCCTACAAGTGGTATCAGAGCTTTGGTCTCCATTTGCTTTGATTTCCATAGCTTTTGGTAGTCATAGCCTTGGTTTCACAACCTAGGAGAGTATGGCGTCTAGCGAGGGAAATTACCACCGTAGAGGTCCTTACTTTGATGGTACTAATTTTGCAAGTTGGAAGCATAAGACGAAAATGCATATTCTTGGACATAACCCCGCCGTATGGGCTATTGTGTGTATTGGCTGGCAAGGTGAATTCTTTGATGGGAGAGAACCGAACCGTGAAGCTACCGCGGAAGAGTTGAAGATGCTGCAATACAATGCTCAAGCTTGTGATATCCTCTTCAATGGATTGTGCCCCAGAGAATTCAACAAAATTAGCCGTCTTGAGAATGCAAAGGAAATTTGGGATACTTTGATTGATATGCACGAAGGTACCGACTCCGTCAAGGAATCCAAGTTGGATGTGCTTCAAAGTCAGCTTGACAAGTTCAAAATTAAGGATGGTGAAGGTGTCGCTGAAATGTACTCTAGGCTTTCTCTTATCACAAATGAGATCGCCGGCTTAGGAGGTGAAGAGATGACCGACAAATTCATCATCAAGAAGATCCTAAGAGATTTGGACGGAAAATATGATACCATATGCACATTGATCCAAATGATGCCCAATTACAAAGATCTCAAGCCAATGGAAGTCATTGGGAGAATTGTTGCTCATGAGATGTCACTCAAGGATAAGGAGGAGCTCCATAACAAGTTGGTGCTTACAAAGCCTCATGTGATGCCCCCACATCATCAAGTGAGAAAAAACCTTCAATGAAGATTGAGCCTAATGGTGAATAACTTCAACAAGTTCTACAAGAGTAGAAGCAAAGAGAGAAGTTCCAAGTCAAGGTCCTACAATGAAAAAAGATCTTCTAGTCGAGAGCGAAATTGCTACAATTGTGGAAGACCTGGACACTATTCCAATGAGTGTACGTCATCCTACAAGAGAAGAGAAGATTCTCCAAAAAGAAGAAGTAGAAGAGAATAATCACCATCAAGAGAGAGAAGGAGTAGAGATGATCGTTATGAACGAAGAACATCCCGGAGAAGCAAGGATTCAGAAAGGAAGTACAAGTCATCAAGGAGCTACACAAAATGAAGACATCAAGCTCATGTTGGTGAATGGGTATCCGGATCCGACTCCGACAATCACTCCGAGAGAAGATATCACTCCGACTCCGAATATACTCAAGATGAAGGTGTTGCCGGTCTAGCACTTGTGTCAACCAACTCCTACGACATATTTGATTCACCAAATGAAGGACTTGGAAGATGCTTCATGGCTAAAGGCCCAAAGGTATCACACCCCGAGTATGTTGATTTCAATATTGATGAAGATGACTTGTTAGGTGATGACGATTTACTTGTTGACAACTCTGGTGATGAATACTATGATGAAACGTCAATTAATCATGCTAATCAAGATAAAATGAATGACAATGATAAGGAGAAGATTGAGTTTCTAACTAAATAACTAAACACTCTTAAGTTAGCTCATGAAACTATCTGAGGACATCATCGAGAACTTTCAAGGACTCATGAGAAATTATGTTTTGAAAAGCTCAGCCTTGAGCAAGAGCATGAGTTCTTAAAGGAAATCAATGATGATCTTCACAAGAAAAGTTCTTCTTACATTGCCAAGCGTTTACTCTTATCCACTTACATGCCTCAAGTCAAGTCTAGTAACAAGAACAAGAAATATTCTTCCTCTAGTAGTAACAATAATCATGCTAAATCCAATGTTGTTGCTTCTAGTAGTTCTCTTGATTCCACTACTGATCACTACAAAAAATACACTTCCGCGATGATACGTGTTTGTCACAGTAGGTCGCTTTTTTTGTCATGCATGTACATCCATGACAAATTTATGACAGAATCAAGATAGTCATACATGTACTGTCATAGAAGTGTTCCATGACATTACCAAAATATCATCACGAAAGTGTCCACTTCCATGATGATAAATCGTGCATCACAGAAGTGCTTTCGTCAAGGGTGACCGACACGTGGCATCCACCATAACGGAACGCCGTTAAGCTATCGGGTCGGGTTTTGGATCCGATAACCCGTTAACAACCCCGACCAATGGGGATTTTCCACGTGTAAAATCATCATTGGCTAGAGGAAACACGTGTTGGCTCATCGTCGGGACAGATGTCATCCACTCACTGGACAGAATGCACCTATGATACGTCGACACGTGGCATGGCCCAACAAGTTTAAATGGGCCGGCCCAACTAAAGGCCCACAATATTTTGCGGACCATAATGGGCCGGCCCAACTAAAGGCCCATGAGATTTTGCGGACCATAATGGGCTGGCCCAGCTAAAGGCCCACAAGATTTCATGGGCCATAATGGGCCGGCCCAGGTAAAGGCCCACAAGATTTTCGTGTGCCATAATAGGCCGGCCCAGGTAAAGGCCCACAAAATTCTTGCGGATCATAATGGGCCGGCCCAGCTAAAGGCCCACGAGATTTCACCGACATTAATGGGTCAGCCCAGCTGTAGGCCCACAAGATTTTGAGGACCCTAGTAGGCCGGCCCATCAACTGGCTGCCATGTTTTGGGCCAAATGCTGGCCCATATTTGATCCGGTCTATTAATGCTGGCCCATGTTTTGGGCCAAATGCTGTCCCATATGAGATCCGGCCCGTTAAAAGCCTACCACGTTCTGGGCCAAATTACGGCCCAGATCAGGTCCGACCCTTTAAGAGGTTTTGGGCCTAATTATAGCCCATATTGGACTCGGCCCGTCAACTGGACACTATGCTTTTGGGCCCACTTGCTAAAGGCCCACTTAGTAATTCGGCCTGATATTAGTTTTGGCCTGTTAAGGGTCCGTTTAACATTTCGGCCCTATATTAATTTCAGCCTGTTAAAAGCCTGTCATATAGTTGGGCCTAACTACGGCCCGGTTTGCATCCGGCCTGCTCGCAGTCGATATCTGATTGGGCCAAACAAGGATCGGGACAATTTTTCGTCCTGTTAAAAGCCCGTGATTTGATTCGCACAATCATGGGCCGGGGTTCATTTCGGGCTGCTACCGGCCCGTGAGCTGATCGGCACGTTTCAGGCCCAACCTACATCATGATTGCATGACAACCCGATTATGTACCGTAATTTTATGGTTTGGCCAGTTTACTGCGAAGACAGGATATATATACAGTAAAATAATTGCAGCATCGTGAATAAGAAAAAACCTATACTATACAATAAAGAAATTATGGCATATTACATCCATTGGGCATCAAAGTTCGCCACTATGATAATAAAGCACAAGCAGACAGCCGATTACATACACTGGGCATCAAAAGATCGCCACCAGTGCAAATAAACATGCTGACAAAATAATATACAAAACCGATAGCACTTCAATAGAGTTCAAGAAAGGTTAGCCCTGCTGGGGAGCTGCAGCGCAAGCAGCTGAGCAAGATGATGAGACTGCGCTTGTTCAACACTTATATCCTCCTCACTCTAAAAGATAAACAAGCAGACAGATGACATGTTTTGCACATAAAAGTATAAGTGCTGACAATTCATCACATTTCTTACTGATGAATAAAGTGACACAGTTTAAATTTGCATTAACACAATATGGTATTGTTCAGGTCAAGACATGGCAGGAAATGACATTGTGAAGGAGTTGGCAGCTTCACGACACCACTGGATTACAGATCAAGAACTCATAAGTATCAATGGTTAGTGTGATGTCAGTTTATACCATTTCAGATTGGCAAATAAAGAGATGGTTTAAATAATAGTAGAATGATATGACATTGTTCATAGTTAAGACATTGCAGAATATGACATTGTGCTGTAGTGGGTAGCTTCACCACACCACTGGATTACGGATGAAGAACAAAAGCATACATGCAGTGCAAAAGAAGATCACTTACTCTATATAGTTTAATTTACATGGTATGAAGAAGGAAGTTGGTTGTACAACTGAAAACTTAAATTGAGAAAGGACAAACTTTTGTTTATGAACTACATAATAAACTTTAAACAAGCAATTTGATGCAAACACCAAAAATAAACAGTTGTTGCAGTCATGCCTAGCGAAATATATACAACAAAGTTTGAAGGCTTGAGATGGACAAACTTACATTATTGTTGAAGACATGCTCTATAAAGGACTTGTCCATGCTGATGGGGGGGGCAATTCAAGAAGTTTACCACAGAATCTTCTTCAAAAGCATTGCCTTTATTCTACATTTTGTTAAGAGTAAATATAGATGTGATAATATACGAAAAAATGGAGAATATTTAAGATAAGATGAAGAGTGATGCTACATAACCAAGTAGCTATAAATGTAAGTGCAGCGATACAGGCAAAAGGTACAGCCAAGAGCAATGCATAGCTAAACTTATTCAGTACCAACCTTATGGTAAGAGTAAATATAGATCTGATGTGTAGAAAATGGAGGGCAAAGGAAAATAAGCTGCAGAGTGATGGTACGTGAACAACTACCTATCATTATAAGTACACTAATAAAGGACAGCATGTACTTACAAGAACAATGCAGAGCTAAAAAAACATTGGCATTGGATATATTCTACACTAATGTAACCATTCATACAGATCAGATAATTTGGAGCGAACAATTGAGAAGCAAGCTATCATGCATACTGCTGTCACATAATGAACCAGGTATGTATGCAAGTACAGTGATACAGGACAGCAGGTACTAACAAGAGCAAAGCAGCGGGCAGCATATTTGCGATATCTTGTCGTTCTTGTCAAACCGGAATTCTTCTTCGACCAGATTTCTTGCAAAAAAGATCCGTAAGGCACATCCTGGGAATGAGAATAGTGCATAAAAAGGTTTTTCCATTCAATGTCTTCTAAATTTAGCAAAGGAGACTTCACCAGAAATTCGTTTATAGACTTGCCATCAAAGTGTGATTTCCTCAGGTAACACCGATACTGCTGCAATGCTTCCTTGAAAAGCACAAGCAAGCTTTGCTCGTCATGACTATACAAATTGACCCTCGCCTAGTTACAACAATGTAATGTAAATCATTCATGTGTTCAATCAGCAGAAAACAGGTAAATAATAACCATGAATAATAGCACTTACACGTAAGTTGGACAGGAAGATGTGAAAATGGTGTTTGTCTTCACAATAATCTTCCCATGATGGGAATATATGCACGTAGTCCCTAACAAAATTGAAAGCATTGTCTTTTAAACTGGGAATAGATGGAATGGGGTTCCAATATGCAGGAATTGGCCGTCTCTACAGTTGGGATAGGTCTTCGGCCAGTGGACTTGCTGTACTTTTTGCTGGAGTGGGATTTTTCTATGGTACAGCTAGTGCTATGGCAAATGAAATCGGTATACCTTTTTTCTGGAGTGCAGGTCCTATGTGGTGGGGCTAGTGGTGTGGCCAGTGAAATATGGGTACAGTCTGTTGGAGTCGGTCCTACGTTTTGTGTCACTGGTTATACAGCCAATATAAGTGGGGTGCTATCTAATTTCTCCGACACCACCACGTTTTGCAAGGACTTTTCTGGTGCTCCTTCATGTTCGGCAATCACCCTCTTCCTTTTTGATGTCTGATGCACAAGAACATCATTTGAGTGGAAAAACATGGTATGATGACAGATGGAATATGTATTGAAAATGGATGGGCATGGCATCTCGACATATATGATGAGTAAACTAAGCAGATGGTGGTGCAACAAAGTAGAAGAAATGGAAGACAACATATGCAAGATACCCGCAATCAATAGAACATTGCCAAGTTAGACAGGCACCTTGATGGGTGAACAGGATAGGCCATCTACCATTGACTCCTCGAGGTTAGAATAGTCATTAGGATGATATTCTGAACAAGAATCAGCAGGTGGGGAGCGTATGAGTTTCATTGCATCCAGAATGGCACTCAATGCCTTGGTGCCAATTTTGTAAGTCATTGCAGTGTTTAGCTTCAAGAGTGGACTGCTGCTAGTGCGACACAAAGAAGCTACACAGATCATAGTGTAGATATAACGGGAAAACCTTAAGCATCAGAGTAAAATCAGCAAAGTGGAACTTGCTGGAATATATGTGCTAGTATTGCCGGTACGGCTAGAAAGGCTTCAGATACCAGCTCTCTTCAAGTGAAGGTGCGGTACTGTTAATATCAATGTAACTCTCAAAGGCGACACAGCTCCCCGCATTTCCTTGCTATTCTTTTAGGATTCAAGTCGGCAGGCCACTCAAATCCTATTCCTATGTTTACAAGAACCTACGAATCAAAGAGGCTCAAAGTGTCCATCACAACCGACCGTATAGACCTCTACACTTCAAATGTCCCTGCTCATCTTCAGTATAAGGAACATACTGTACTACTATCATAATCCCTCCGTTCCAATATATAAGTCTTGGTAGAGATTTCCACTATGGATCACATACAGATGTATCCAGGTACATTTTAGAGTGTAGATTCACTCATTTTGCTCCATATGTAGTCCATGGTGGAATCTATACAAAGACTTGTATTTAGGAACGGAGAGAGTACGTATTAAATAAGAACGGAAGAGGAACATGGTAAAGAAGACCAATCAGATTTTGGATAATAAAATGTTGGTTGCGCAGTGCCCACACATGATGAACCAGAGCGCATTAAGAATGCAACTCCTAGCTGTCTCTCGACCATTTCAGGCGGTTGGATGAAGATCCTACGTCTCCTAACCCTTCTTCTTCCTTGTCTCTGATTCTTCCCATACAAAACACCGCACGAGCCGCCGGCCGGACCACCGGCCCCCACCACTTGTGTTCCTCCGCCACCCCCACCCCCACCCCAACCCCCACCCGCATCGAGTTTTCTTCGTTCGGCGTGGCCCCACAACCACCCGAGCCCCTTCGATCGCACCGGCAAACTCCGGCGAGCTCTGAAAAATCGACTGACCCAATTTTGAATTTTAGTCTACTGTGATTTAACTAGTGTGGAATATAAAAGGGGAAAACCATAAGCATTGTGAGTATGGTGTTGAGCGTGCCATGGCGGATCTGAAGGTGCAAACCGGACAAAGGCAACTTCGCAACCAAGACAAGAAATCAGAGTAAAGCAGTGGCGATCTATTTTCTTGCTGCGATAAATAAGTTGAGCAGATACGAAAGAGTACTGCCTCTGGTGCGGCGCCGTGTATGCATCTATTGAGAATTTGATGGTGCTGCTGTAGCGATGGCTGTCGGCGGCGTGGAAGCAGATCTAGGAGGGTAGACGGTGGCGGCGGGGCGCAGTGGACGAGACGGTCGTAGGAGCGGCGCCGGCAAGGTGGACGACGACGGGGATGAAGGGAGAGGGCGGGATGCAAGGATCCTGGTCCGAAGCCATGGATGAGAGAGGTCTATCTCTTGTAATGGACGGCGATGTCGGGGTATCAGCTCCGTCATGGTGGACGAGGACAGCGGTGGATGGGTGCGGACGGCAGCGGACGGAGGAGGGTGGGGTGGAGAGGGTGTTTTGGCGCCCACGGAGTATGAATGGGGAAAAGGGAGGTAGAGAGGAAGGGGGGAACCAGGGCGTGCTTGTCTCAAATGCGAGGAAATTTACAAACTTAGCCCCCGTTTCAAATTTCTACTACATCATAGCAACACTAGTCGGTTGGGGATAGGACGGTAATCTCGCATACACCGAATATTTGCCGACGAGAGTTTGTTTTTGGTGCCCACAGTGTATGAATATGAATCGGGGAGGGAGTCGATTTCGGCCGAGGACACACTGTGTTTTGGCGCCCATCGTGTATGAATCCGGGTGAGAGGCGGTTACGACACGTTTTGGTGAAATTACAAACCTACCCCTATCGAAACCTATAGATATCCAGCATATAGGCTTTGCGTGGCAGGGATAGGCAGCAGTGATTTCCATCTCGCAGATTTTTGTTCCGGGCCGTTACTGCGGCTTTCCCCGCTTCGTTCAAATTTTGCAGAGTGCACATTTACCGTGCCAACTCAATTCGAATCCTGTTTGTATTTTTTTCGGGCGGGATCCATTTTCAATTGGAATTACATTCTATACACATCATTTTTTATATATACTTTCAAAAGCACAACACCATTTATACATAAATATGGTTTACAAATAGCATGATATCAGATTGATAAGGTTGTATCCATTAATTTGGATTTTCAAATATTTGAAACCACTTTATGTTGAAATCCAATGTATGCATTCCTCGCTAACTGTCTCCAATTAACGTGTGTTTCATGCGGGTTTTTTTACTTCTCAAACATGTATAATGTGTTTCACACACGAAACATATAGTGTAATCTCGTTTAGACATTAATTGCATATAAAGCATGCACTGTTTGTAATTGAGGAATCTATGGATCACCAATATTGATAAACTATATAACATTACACGTGTGCCCAAATTCAAATGAATATGCATGTTTGATACACCAATTTGCGTTGTGATATTATCTATGTCGTGATCTCCAGTTTAAATATTTGAATCCCCTTTAATCCAGATATTCGTCTCATATAGCTATCACTCATGCTTATATAGGACTATCTCTCTGGACCTATACGCGTTCATCGTCTCTCAGGTATCTCTCGTGCTACCTGTATGTCGACAATGATCTTTTATCTTCGTAACACACTGACGGTACTCTCTCCCTCGACCTTCATCACTCTATCTCTCTCTAAGTATATCTCGCTCCCTGCTATGTGTCTCTAACTATGATTCTCCATGTGGAATCTCTTTCTCTCACACAAACACAAAACTTTGTCTCCCGGGGTCTCATTTCTCTCTACTATTCCCATGTGTGCCACTCACACACCCCTCATACAGAGATGTCTTTCGCTCCTTAGATATGAGAACCTATGACTCTTCCTCATCAATATCTCTTTCTCACACACAAACACAAACTCTGTCTCCCAGGGTCTCATATTTCTCCATTGTTCTCTTGTATGTCGCTCACACACACCCTCTCTCCCTAGAGATATCTTGCGTTCCCTCGTATGTCTCTCTAGCTATCACTCTCATTGTGTAATATCTTTCTCTCTCGCAGACACAAAACTCCGTCTGTCTGGATCTCATTTCTCTCTGATATCTATTTGTATGTGACTCACACGCACCCTCTCTCTATCTCTCTCACATCCACACACACAACCCAGCCTTCTGATCCACTCGACTCCTATCTCTAACGCACACTAGCTAGCATCTTTATCTTTCTATTTATCTGTTTCTCCATCAACCTTCTTTGTCGCCCTCACTCTTGATTCCTATCACGCACACTACATATGTTTCTCTCTACATGCAGTCAAGTGCCCTCTCACTAACATATATAACTTCACCCTTTGAACCACCCGACGGTAAAAACAGCAAGGTAAACCCCCGGTGTCCTAGATGGCCCCTCCCACCCCTCCTCCCACCGGCGTCCTAGGTTCTCCGGCGATCTCCCTCTCCAACAAGTAAATCTTGGTCATTCTCCATGCATCATCTCCGGCGTCCTCTGATCTCTCTCCCTATACCCATCTCCCATGGGTCATCATGGAGGATCAACTTTGGATCTGGATTTTTCTAAAGGAGTGGCTTTTGTGGAGGACGTTTTCAGATCTTGTGGGAAATGCATTCATCCCGTGGATGACACGGGCCATTTTATTATGGTCGTGTCTTTTAGCAGGCACACTTTTCGTCTTGATGAGAATTCAGTGGCGGCGGCTTTGGAATCAACAATTGGAGGATCTGCAATTGATTTGTCTGTTCCGCTCATTAAAGACAAGGTATTCTCATTTATTGTCTCATGCAAACGTGTTGGCCTTCTTATTCTTCATTTGAGATCTTTTGCGTGCCCGCAATTCAAATGTTTCTTCCATCTTTGGGGCAATGGTGGCCCTAATTGGAAACATGAGTTCCTCATTTGGAAGAAGGAATGTGATGCGGAGTGGATCTTAATCAGTCCCTCTAAGAGGCGTGCTTCTCTTGGTTTGATCGCGATGCACAAACCACCATCTAAGTCCGCTTTACGTTCGGGTTCTCGATCTCAAAAGAAAATTTCGTTTGCAACGTTTCAACAATACAATGTTTGCAAGGGGTATAATTATCCTGCCTCGCCTGGTATGGTTGATGATGTTATTCATGCTAGGTATACTGTTCTTCCTCGTGAGCGGGTATTTTTGCCTCCGCCGCCGGTGACTGACCTCCGATGGACGGTGGCCGAGCCAGCCATCACCTTCGGAGCAGTTAACGTTCCTCAGATTTCTCCGGTAGGGTTTTCTGTGGCAGCGCAAAACACTCTCGATGTCAATCGGCATGTGCATGGGGATGAGCTGGTTGAACCAGCTCCCATTCTGGCCCAAGATGCTTCCCCGGCCCAATCAATAGACCCGATGATTCCCATGGCCCAGGTTGTTTCCCCAGCCCTATCAAACATGGATCTGTCTGATATATCTCCATCTGGTTCTGGCAACGAGGCGAATATTGATTTCCAACCAACAGATTTATCAGGAGATTCTGCTGATTTAAATGAGTTTATTGATGACATGGTTTTCAATGCGTGGAAGTGTCAGAATTGCTTATCCATGGATCATTTAACCAGAGTGTGCACTAGCAGTTCCGTCGCCGTAGATGCTTTTGGTTGGGGCACAGGGCAAATGGTTGTTCGGATTCTACTCCCTCACCAACTTACAAGTGGGTCCCGCAGACCAAATCGGCCGATTCCAGCCGGTCAGCAGGGTTTTCTACGCTGAACGCCTCGATTCCCTCCATAGCTAGTCCCGCTAGGTCTCTGCTCAGTCCCATCGAGCCTGCCACCCCATCTATCCCACCTCTACCTGCAGAGCCACTGCCCATAACGCCTCAACCTCCCTCCCAGCCATCTGCATCACCTCCTCCGCCTCATCCATCGCACACTGCATCGCCTCCATATTGCGCCACTGATCGGTGCTTTTCCTCTTCGGCACCGGCAATGGCGACCTTTGCGTTGGACCCCATGGAGTTTGTCCCGCAAGGCTTTGACATCATCGACGGTGGTGAGCTACGCCTTCCCCGTACCTTCTTCGCGCCTGCGGTGGCTCCAGATCGGCAGCATGAGGACTACGCCATCGCCATCGTCGAGCCAGCTCCTCTACCCGAAGAAATCACCATCTTTCGCAACATGGTCAGTAATTTTGTTGTCAATGATCTGGGAAGAGCGGTTCTGGAGGCCCAACCTTGGATACAAGGATTGGGCTTTTTCGTTTCCGTAGTGCTTTGGCTCGTCAAGCTCTTGTGGATCATCCACCTTTCAATCTGGGCAATGATAGATTTGTTAGGTTCATCCCGCATGATGAGGGACTTAATTACAGAGCAACACAGGGTTTTCGCTGTGGATGGGTTATGTTGCTCAGAGTTCCACTGGATTATAGGCGCACACAACACCTTGCGGATGTAATTAGCACCTTTGGTATATTTCATCATTGGCATCAAGATGATCCCATGCTTGTCCGCTCGCTCGCTTATGTGTCTTTCCCTGCACCGACTCTGGTTCCTCGCTCGGTGACTTACAGAGAATATGCATACTTTGGCGGTGCTAGGATCTCTTGGTCTGCACCTGTGTACATCTTGTCAGCGGATTTTGAAGACGTTCTACCAGCAGATGAAGACCCCATGCCCTTCAATGGCAATCCACACCCCCTGCCTGGCAATTTACACTTTTAGAACCACAATTGGGTTATGCCAGAATTCCCTGAGCTGGGTTGGAACGATGTGCCACAGCCAGTCAATGAGCAGCAAAACAATGATGTGGTTCATGCAGATGTGCAACATCAGGAAGTTCAGGAAATCTAGTCACAGGAGTCAATTGTTCTGCAACCTTCAGAGGATTCAGTTAACAATGTTGATAATGCTGCTGAGGTGGCTCTCTTCCAGCCCCCAATGGGACCACAGCAACCTCCTCTTATGATTGGGCAAGTTCTCACCATCTATGGACTAGTTCTCCCACCAGTGATGCAGTGGCAGCGTTCTTTTGAGAAGATGTTGCCGCTTATATGGTCTTCAAACATTCCCCAGTTTGTTTTCAAGTCTGACATAGGTGCTATGCTCAACAAGCAATCCCGTGAAGCTCTCTGCAGTGGCCCTGTTTCCACTCTTAATCTCCTGCCTGCAACTGACTCCTCGATCAAGTTTGCTTCGGATGTGTCAAATGCTACTGTTAAAAGGCCAGTTGCTCGCGCTCTCTGCTTTGATGATCTGGATGACCCAGTTTCTGAAACCTTTGGATTTTCTACTGTGCCTGAGGTGACTCTGAAGCGAGCAAGGAAGTCTCAAGCCTCAAGAATTATTGTTGATACTGAGGTTCCGCACAGTGCACGTCTGAGCGCCCTCCGTGATGGCTACCGCAAAGTTTCTCCCAAGAAGTCTCATACTTTTAAGAAGCGTAAGGCCAGCAACTCCCAGTCTGAAAACAGTGCTTCTGTGCCACCACCAACTGCTATTGCAGATCTCCAACGCATTGGCGCCCGTCTCCGCATTTCACCTGAGAAGATCTCTATGGATAAGCTTGTTGCTGATTCGGCCAAGTCCAGCAGCAGCCGGGGTTCTGATGATTAGTTACTTCATGCAGGGTTCTGGTCTATGGCGAACCGTAATCGCTATTTATCTTTCTTTTCTTGTTAAGAACTATGTGATGCTTGTATGCTGTGTGGGTCGGTATAGGTCATTGCGTGGCCTATTTACTATGCTTTTACTTTTGGTTTGTAATGAATCAGACAAGATATAAGGAGTGGAAGGTGCTATGTTGGAATGTTCATGGCCTCAATGCTGAAGCACGTCAACTTGCAGTTAGGCAGAAGATCGATGAAAGTGGTTGCTCTGTTGTCTGTCTTCAGGAAACTAAATGCATGCAAATGGATCAGCGATTCATTAGGAAGTTTTGCCCGAGGCATTTTGATAATTTTGTTTATGTACCTTCGGCTGGTGCGTCAGCTGGGATGGTGGTCATTTGGAATTCGTCCTTTTTCATAGGTACTTTAATAGAGTCCAAATCCTATGGGATAATAGTGGAGTTTAAATCCAAACACACCTCAGAAACTTGGTGTCTTGTCTCTGTTTATGGCCCGTGTCAAGGCCCTGCCCATGATGAATTTTTTCAATGGTTATATAACCTGGATATTCGGTTTGGTCAAAACTGGCTGCTTTTGGGTGATTTCAACTTCATGAGATCGTTGGAGAACCGCAATCTTTCGGGAGGTGATGTTAATGATATCTTTTTGTTTAATGAGATAATTGGTCATTTGGGACTTGTTGAGTTGCCAATCAAGGGGCGTCAATATACATGGTCGAATATGCAAACCTCACCTCTTCTAGAACAGATAGATTGGTTTTTCACTTCGGTTACATGGACATCAGACCACCCCAACACAATGGTATTTCCACTAGCACGTACTGCCTCTGACCATGTGCCGTGCATGGTCTCGATTGCTACTTGGATCCCAAAGGCAAAGGTTTTCTGCTTTGAGAATTATTGGGTGGATTTGCCCGGGTTTGCTGACTGTGTTGCTGAAGTTTGGAATAGGCCAGTGGTAAAATCATCGATTGCATTAACAATTTCAGCTAAGTTTAAGTCCCTACGATATGCTCTAAAGAAATGGCATTTAAACCTGTCCAGAGTCAAAGCTTTAATTGCTGATTGTAATAAAGTGATTATTTTCCTGGATAATCTAGACGAAATTAGGCCTTTGAGTTGGCCGGAGTTCAACTTTCGTAGAATTGTTAAATTGCATCTTGAGGATATCCTACATTGGCAATTCATATATTGGAAGCAGCGTTGCACGATCAGAAACATAAAAGTTGGAGAAGAGAATTCAAAAAAAATTCATGCAATGGCCACGGAAAGATTCCGTAGGAACACTATCTCTTCGATCAAGTCTGTGGAGGGGGATGTGGTCACGGACCATCAACAGTTGGCAGGAATGTTCTGGGCTGACTTTAATCAGCGAATGGGCCAATCAAAAGGCATTCAGATGGGTTTTGATCTAGACACACTAATTACCCGAATTGATGGGCTAGAGGAGTTATCTTTACCATTCACTGATTCTGAGGTGGATACGGTAATTAAGAATATGCCTACTGATCGTGCTCCCGGACCAGACGGATTTACTAGGCTTTTCTTAAAGAAATGCTGGCCGATTTTGAAGGAGGACTTTATGAAACTTGTGCAAGAATTCTACGAGGGAAAATGTAATTTGGAGTGTCTCAATACATCTTTTATCACCCTCATTCTGAAGAAGCTAAGCCCTGAATATGTTGGCGATTTTAGGCCCATATCTTTGACTAATAGTTGTTTAAAGTTCTTAACCAAGCTTTTGGCAAATCGTCTCCAGGGTGTGATTCTGAAATGTATCCACCGTAACCAATATGGGTTTCTACGGTGTCGATCCATACAGGACTGTCTGGCGTGGTGTTTTGAATACATTCACCAATGCAAAACTTACAAGAGGCCTATCATTCTTCTTAAACTTGACTTCACAAAGGCGTTTGACACCATTGAGCATGAGCTGATTCTTAGGATTTTGAAATGTAAGGGATTTGACGATCGTTGGACAAGTTGGATTGACAACATTCTGTCCACAGGCTCCTCTTTGGTCCTTCTGAACGGAGTGCCTGGTAATCACTTTGTTTGTCGATCTGGTGTTCGACAAGGTGACCCTCTATCTCCCTTACTCTTTGTGATTGCGGTGGACTTACTTCAATTGGTCTTAAATGAGATGTGCTCCAGGAATATTCTCACCTTGCCAATCCCAACTACATCGATGGACTATCCGATCATACAGTATGTTGACGATACTCTAATCGTTCTTCCTGCTATTGATAGCCAGCTTATTGCATTCAAAGAAATGCTTGAAGTCTTTGCCAAATCAACCGGACTAAAGGTGAATTTCAATAAGTCCTCTTTGATACCAATCAATATGACTGATGAAGAGGGCACGCGTGTTGCTGCCTTGCTTGGATGTGATGTTGGTTCCATGCCATTCACTTACCTGGGCCTACCAATGGGTACTTCCCGGCCAGCAATTTATGATCTGTTGCCTTTGGTGGATCGCATTGAGAGACGATTATCTGCATCCTCTTGTCTCTTGAATCAAGGAAGCCGTCTCCAACTATTAAAGTCTGTCCTTAGTTCCATGCCGATATATTTCTTATGAACCCTTGCGCTACCGCAGGGTATCTTGAAGCAAATTGAGCGGATCATGCAGCAATGCTTGTGGAGAGGGAACACAGATACGCCCCGGCAATCTTTGGCGGCTTGGGACTTGGTATGTCGTCCAAAATCTTTTGGTGTTTTGGGAGTTATGGACTTGAGTGTTCAAAATGATGCATTGCTCATCAAACACCTTTTTAAGTTCTTCAATAAGATGGATGTACCATGGGTATCTCTTCTTTGGGACACTTATTATGCCTCTGCGCCCCCAAGTCACGCAAAGCTGCGGTTCTTTCTGGTGGGGAGATGTTTTCAAGCTGTATGATAAGTATTGCAAGTTGGCAGTTCCACTAGTTCGATCGGGGGATACGGTGATCTTCTGGCTTGACCGTTGGCAACTTGGCAACAATACGGTTAGCATGCAACATCAGTTTCCGAGGCTCCACTCCTTTGTGATTGACGACACTCTAACAGTCAAGGATATTATGGAGCTACTGGACCCAACTGACAATCTCCATCTGCCACTATCTACACAGGCCTTTGAGGAGTTTAATCAACTTCAGGCGCTGCTTACTATGGTTAATCTTCAAGATGGGAAAAATGATGTCTGGAAATGGCCTTCCAAGTCTGGGGACTACCAGTCTAGGATCTATTACTTGTCATGCTTTTCGGACACAGTGGTTGATCCCATATTCAGGTGGATTTGGAAATGTTCTTGCACTCTGAAGTTTAAGGTTTTTGGGTGGCTCCTTTTGGTGGATCGCCTAAACACTAGAGACATGATGCAGCGGTGGCATTGGATTATCTAGGATGACGCTTGTGTTCTATGCCACTTGGCATCACATGAGGACAGAACACATCTCTTCTTCGCTTGCAATTTTAGCCAGCGCATCTGGAACTACCTGGGAATTTCATGGAATCCTCAACCAAACCAGACCACTTATGACATGGCTTCTGAGGCTAGGAGGGATTTTGGACATCCTTTTTCTCTGAGATAGTGTTCACTGCCACTTGGAATATTTGGACACAAAGAAATGGGAAGATCTTCAGGAATGAATCACCTTCTTTCACGGCATGGAGGAAGAATTTTTTACATGACATTTCTCTTTTAGCTCATAGAATCAAATGTAAATATAGGAATAGTCTAATCTCTTGGATAGCTTCCTTACCCTAATCATTTCTTTTGTAAGTATTACTCTCTCCTCCTCTCTCTTAACACTGTAACTTTGTACATTTTGGCTTTGTGGTTTAATAAAAGACTGTGAGGCTGTTGCCTTGCAGTACATAGTCAAAAAAAACCACCCGACGGTCATCTCCAACACCCAAACTAGCGGATGTCCCTCTAGCTAGCATCTCCATCTCTGTATCTATCTGTAGTTTCTCCGTCAACATTTCTTTCTCGCACGGAGTCTTGCTTCCTATCACCCACACTATATATGTCTCTCCATACATATGCATTTATAGGGTGGTCTCTTTTGCACAATCGTTGCGCCTCACTCCCTCTGCTCGCCATAGATGCATGCTCCAGCCCACGCCACTATCTCTTAAAGACAAAAACACATGCTCAATTGTCGGGACTTCTTCCATGCATTCTCACATGCATGCATATTGTCATACCGATCCGTCTCTCCCATGTCGTTGATCTTATGACTTAT
The DNA here is from genome assembly GCF_002162155.2 of Triticum dicoccoides. NCBI lineage: Eukaryota > Viridiplantae > Streptophyta > Magnoliopsida > Poales > Poaceae > Triticum > Triticum dicoccoides. The sequence continues at coordinate 228,788,358 of NC_041382.1, forward strand.
GTGTTCTTTCTTTTATCTCGATCATGCGCGTGCGCACACACACACATCCCACGTATACATGTATACCTCTCACACATGCACGTTCAAGGTCTCTATGTCTCCATACGTAGTTAATTACCCTCAATCCTAACGCCACATCGAATCGTTCTCCTCTTTTGTGCACATAACTTCTGCCTAGATGGGTAAAACACACACTCACACTTAACAATCTCCTTCTACATCCCCCCCCCCCCGCCTCTCACTCTTCCCCTATATCCCCAAAACCAATAAGACCATCCCTTAGTTTAATTCCCGCCTACATGCGCCATCGATATATAGTAGTCTTCCTTGGTGTCTCTCGAACAAACACGTTCTCTCGAAGTCGACTCCTATCATTCCTAATGCGTTTTTCGAGGCTAACTTTGACCAAGCATTAGAGCAATAATATATGACATGCAACTTACACAAAGCATACCTTCAATTTTGTATGTCAAAGGAGCTTCCAATAATATAATTTGCATAGAATACATATCATGTGCTATTAATCTTGTCAATAGTCAAAGGTTGTCTTGAAAAACACATTAGGCACTATATAGATGGAAGGAGGGAGTAGGTCCCATGCAAAAAATGAGAATAAAATTCAAACATATGGGCATCGTGGCTCGGTCGATAACATTGAGAAACTTGGTTTTAAAATCATGAAACTTGGCATGGTGTCATGTCATGGTAGTACCATGCCGTGGTAAAAAAATTGGCCGAATAGGAACAAATTTTGGTATAAGCTTCTTGCAAATCGGGGCTTCTCTCAAGAAGGCTTGTGGTTTTGGGAGGGAACGTGTCACCTTTGTGTGCATAATTCAAATTTTAAATACAAGCACATGTTCTAGTGCACCAAAGTTGGTTGAAAAATCACATGTGTGTCCTCAGGTAAATTTCTAGGTTACATGCAAGAAATGGGAATGAAATTCAAAATTCTGAGCGTCGTGACTGGGTTGGAAACATTGAGAAACCTAGTTTTTTAATTCCTGTATCCAAAACACGCACGAAAATAATGAAACTTGGCTTGGTGCCATGACATGGCACCAACATGCTGTGGTAAATTTGCAGTCCAATTTGCGAAGGCGCACACATTAACAATCAACAATGTCATTTTGGAAGAAGTGTTGTCACGTTACAATCGGAAACACAAGTATTATTGAAACCGTGGGTGTTCTACTTACTAGTACCATTTACGTGCCTCCACGCGTCCCCTTTTTTATTAGCTAGGAGGCGACGTGCAGGGTAGCTATTTGAGTACGAGAGGCGTGCGATCAGACCCCTGCGCGTGCTTATCGGAAGGAGAGCCCTTTGACCTCCATCTGCCGTCCACCTCTCTCCAAAGGTCTCCATTAATGGCGCTCGAGCCTCTGTATAATGGCGTGGCTATGTCTCACTCGACTGAGATTTAAGAGAGAAAAAAGAAAATCTGAAAGCACAGATCTTGATGTAAGATCCGACGGACCTATATAGCATCTACTGCGACTTATAGCAAGACTGATGAATATATAAGGACGATTAAAAAATTTTTTGATCAAAGAAGGGCTTGCCCCTTCTGATTTTCATTACTGAAAACCACCACAATTCACAAGAAGTTCAGCATTACTCTAGCCTAACACGAAGGACTAAAAGCTACCAGATTGAAATCGCAACATCCCAAAGCGGGGATTGTAGTTCAATTGGTCAGAGCACCGCCCTGTCAAGGCGGAAGCGAACCCAACATTTCACAACCAATGACACAATCCACATCCTAAACCGATTATTACATCAAAAGAAACTAGGAAACTAGTCTCCGCGGCGAGCGGCAATGAGCTCTTTCGTGTCCTCAAGACGCTGCTTGAGAACATCCACAGATTCCTCCACCAGCCTTTGGTGCTTGTTGCACAGCATGTCATTCTCGTCCATAAGTTTCTCCAACAAGGCACTAGTCTCCTCCTGCAAGTCTGCACTTCGGACGGTCTTCTCCCTCAGCAGGTTGCGCTCGGCCCGGAGCCTCTCATTGCCCTCCCTTAGTTGCCGGATGACGCCGTTAGCCTGTTCAAATGAGGCTATCATCTCGTCCTGCAACCTCGCCGAGCGGGAGATGTGATCTGTCTGGCTATGGACGATCGCATGCATGCGCCTGCAACAGTCGTCGCGTGCCCGTGAGAAATTTTCCCAGGCCGCCGTGACATAGCAGGACATCTCTACTGCATTCGTGGCGCGTCGGGACATCTCTGGTGCTTCCGCGGCGCGGCCGGACCAGTCTGCTGCATCGACGGCGCGGCGGGACCTCTATGCTGCTACTTCCGCGCGGCGGGACATGTCAGCTGCTCTCGCAGCGAGGCGGGACATCTGTCGTGCTTCCGCTTCCATGCTCGCCTCTCCCTGGTGGCAATCTCTCGACCCAGAACTCACGCTGGCCATGGCAGATGCAAGGGAAGGATGTTGAATGACTTGTTTGTTTTTGTGGATGAGGATTTGAGGAGGAATGTGCAGTCATCTTGGCATACTAGTATTTCTAACCGAGTACTAATACGCTCCTAAGTGGGAAACTGTTTAGGTTGTGATCGGTGTGAACAGGTTTGCAATTCAATATAGCATGGAGTAATTTGGAATGTGATGAGACGCAAGCTCAAAATTTATTGACGGTTCTAGTTTCGAAGTGTGGCACTATTCCCGGATGGAGTACTTCTTTTTCTACTCCCTCCTTTCCGGGCTTATCTCAAAATTTTAGTTTTTCCATTTTATAAGGCTCAATTTGGTTGTCCCCAACACATGTTGAGATTCCAAGGTGCATTAAATCATTGCATGCAAGTATTAAGAGAAGATTGACCAATGCATGTACTTTATGCATGCATGCATTGCAATTAATGCATTAAGCCTATCTCTCAGGACTTATCGCACGCACCATCGTGCCACCCACAAAAACGTGTACTCTGAGTTTAGTAGTATGTTATATAGGAAGAGAAGAGGTGCACGCACGCACTCGTCCTCTCACACACGTGTCTATTTTTTCTTGAAAAGGAGGATGATGACCCCCAGCCTCTGCATCTGGGAGTCACACATGCAAATTATTGAAATATATCGAGTGTAGTGCTTTGATGTGTCGCATCAACTCATACATCAATGAGAAGTTTGATTATCCTCTCCCTCGCCGACTTAACTGGACATGCCTTTAGCTGTATGACAGGTTGGCCACACACCTGTAGGGCCCACCTGTCATACACGCAATGGCAGGAGTGTCCCTCCCTTGCCCATGAACGTGGTGGCTGGCAAGACTAGGAGAAGCTTTCGCTACACGCTCTCCCTCCCACATGCGGTGGACATGCAGCAGTTCAATCGGTGTTAGATGGCCAGAAGCGTACTGTAGTACTCCTCCAGTGCAGTAGTATTCCATCATTATTCGACTTCCTGAAGAGGCGAAGAGCCAAGTGCAGCCCGGACGCTTGTGTGGCAGTTTCATGTGTATAGTAGTCTAGGATAGCGTGTATCGTGCCTGTAAGCTTAAAATCATTGGGGTCGGCTCCATGCTATGTGGCCGTCTCGAAGTTTTTTTTAAAAATAAAATAGTCTTCTGGCCCTACCCGAAAACTGCTGCGCGTATTGCCCGGGAAAAGCCCCGCCCTCAACTTTTAACTACGCGAAAACAGTTCGAGCTTGTTCATTCTATATAAATACAATACTTACTATATGTTTATTCACCCGTGGGGTTGTTCAATGAATGGAGGGGCAGGGAGCACAAGTGAACAATATTGTAGTACGACTAGTAGTAAGTAGGAGTCGTATAGTAGTCACCCTAAATAGAGAGTTTCTTTTCTTTAATGCCACGTACACAAATTGAAACGCTTGTTGTGGAGAGAAAAAAAGATAATCACTCCACTATATATGGACGCAGGGGCCTGAGCGCTTGCTTTACTAGGGTTGCACTCTTCATTCTCTCATCCTCTCCAGATATAAACAAGACAGCGGTAGCAACATTTTCTCTCTGCTCACCGCTGGTCACAGATCTGGTCGGATCCCTTCGGCCGGTGTGTGTAGAGGACTAAAAGGTGCATCGTTCACGCGGTCATCGTCGTCGAGGGAGGAAACCCACAGCTGCCGGAGGGGCCCGATCCTCTGCCCGTCCCGTTCTCTCCGACACATGGCCAACTCGGGAGGTCCTCCGACCCTTCTTCCTCCCTTCCGTATTGTCCGCAGATCCGACCTGCCGCCGCCGACATCCCGATGACCCTCGGGTATAAGTTCTTCGAAAGCGGCCTTGCTCTACTGCCCCAGCTCCCCACGTGTCTGCATGTGCATCTTTTTCTACTCCCATCAGCTCTTCCAAAGCCACCTAAATTTTTAGTATTATTAGAGGTAAAGCTACTTCATGCATTCGAATCTAGGGCTTTGTTCAAACAATGAAGAAAGGGGGGGAAAGTTGTAGCATGAATCTAGGACTTGATTCAAAGAGGAAATAATATGGTGAAAGTAGTAGAGACCGGATACCCAACCGGTCTCTTGGTTGAAAAGGGAAATAATGGGAAAACGCAGTGCAAACTGGATAAGGAACAGATCTATTATTGGTTGAAAAAAGGATAGAAAGTGGCGGCTGGTGGACAAGTCAACAGAGTATGTCCAGGATTAGATTTGCTGCCATCACATAGTAAAAGGTCTCCAGGATTAGATTTGCTGCCCTCACATAGTAAAAGGTCTCAGGATTAGATTTGCTACCCTCACATAGTAAAAGGCCTCTAGGATTAGATTTGTTGCCCTCACATAGTAAAAGGTCTCCAGGATTAGATTTGCTGCCCTCACATAGTACAATGGCACTCCTCCTGTTTTCCCCAGTATGATAAGTAAGTTGCTCCTTTATGCTCTTGAGTGTCCTGGTGTCCCCACAGTCCCTTGCCCTTAAACCAACTCTTTAGCTGCTGTTGATTTACTGTGTCTGGTAAACAAGCAATGCGACCATTAAAGTAATCCCATATTTGAGGAATCTCATTGTTGATCGTAATGCTTCTAGTAACATGAAGCATCGCTGACGTTTTAAATTTTCTATTGTCCTTGCGTGATTGCCATGAACATAATTAAGATGCTTCTTTTCATTTTGTATATGTTTCATATATTCTTATTGACTAGGAATTGTTTACTTTCTATCTTTTTGTGCAGATAGGGATATCCATTTCACCTTGTTGCTATTGTGACCTTTTGGTGAACTGCAGAAAAAACTTTTTTTGGAATGAGTGTCTTGTGCAGTTCAACTAAAATGTCACGTGGGCAACATCTCTCAATTTTGGTGGAACTGCACAAAATGGTGATTGGAGTTTCCAAAATCTCCGTCAAGTACTGCTGGTAATCTCGTGCAACATTTTATTAGCCTTTGCAAGATGGATCCGTCACTGTCACCACAATGGCACTTTATTGTAGTGGAACTGCACAAAAGGATAAGAAAATTATAGTTGCACCTTACATGAGCCGGACAGCCAACCTTAATGTTCCTCAATTTTAGTGCAACTACTAAACAAGAACCTGCCAGCTCACAAGAGAAAGTACTTCTTGCTAGCTGAATGATGCAATCTTTGCTTCATTTCAGGTGAACTGCAGAAAAAGGCGCATGAATTGAATCATGGAACTCCATGCAGGCCTCATCCAAGTAGAGCTGGAGGTTGATTTCAAGGAGGCCGATATTAAAGCGAAATCATGCTCTCCTGTCTCCTTGTTTGTGTTGTGCAAACAGGAATACTCAACTATAGATGTTGTGACGGTCAAGAGCATTCGCCAAGTTCTTCGATTGTATGACAAGGCTAGCCAAGATGGATTTAATCCCGATATTCACTTTATCAAAAGGATCTAATGGGTTGGTTCTGAATCTTGCAAGCTGGGAATCAGTGAGATGTGTAGGCATCTTTGTTGTACTTATTATTTGGATCTTATTTGTTGGTTCTGAATCTTGCAAGCTGGGAATCAATGAGATGTGTAGGCATCTTTGTTGTACTTATTATTTGGATCTTATTTGTTGGTTCTGAATCTTGCAAGCTGGGAAAGATGGCATGATGATGTAGAGGACAACAACCATAACAAACAGTTCAAACTCGGTAGTATTATCTTTTGTGAAAGTGCGACAAATGTGATGATCGTGTGCGTCCTGAGAATAATAATTCTAATTGTTGTGCATGTTGATCCTGTGGCACTGATAGAACGAGCGAATGCATTGCTTGTTTTAAGTACAATTTTCTATTAAAGCTAATTAAATTTAAGTAAAGTGACCACTAACTCATGTTATTACAGTACCAATACAGACCCGCTCGTGAACCGATGTGTGGCCGAGGGTGCATCTTCTGCCGGGCGTGCAGCGGACGAGGGAGGGGTAGTAACTGTTGTCGCTTGTACACACTCAACTTACTGTTGAATCCAGTTCCCCAAGAGCTGAAAAACAAACTGCTGCTGCCGCCTACATACTCGTTCACTCGAAGAGACTCCAATGGCAATCCGAGGGGTGAGCCTACTGGATAAGGACTTCAGTAAGGAGTTCTCCTTTGAGTTCGCCGTTTAGTCCTATGGTTGCACCAAGTTGAATGTGATGTACACCAACGATACGGACTCGGTGAAGCTCTGCCTCGCCTCAGTCCTATGGCTGCACCAGGTTCTCGAGCATTCACCCGTTTCATCGGCAGCGCCGACTGCACCTTCGCTACGGTGGAGAGAAGGAAGAACGCGACAATTCAGCCATCTGGTGCAACAAGCTCGTCGACATCCAGAAGCAATTCAAGATCATCAGCAACGGGCAGGAGAAGGACTCCGTGGTTGACCTCGCTGAGAACAACATCGACCCCTGATACGCCAACATGAAAGAAGACGACCTGAACACGTGGGAGGTACCTTTGAATCTAGCCGACATAACCTATGCGGCCAAGGGCGCATACGCATGCTACGACATGTACATGCAGATCTTGGACATGAGGGCGTGTCTGCTTCCCGTAACCGACGAGTACACAGACAGCCGCAACGTCATGATCAAGCGTGCCAGGAAGGTCTAGATGTTGTACTTTAGCTATTTACAAGCACCTTTATCATGTGAGTGTTTCATGCATTAGCCTATGTGTCATAATTATCTGTTTTGTCTGAAATATTTCTTTTAAGAACCCATTAACCTGATTGCTTTTTTAGTGGCAATTTTCTTATATATGTAAACTAGTTCACTTGTCCATAAAAAAACTAGTTCACTCGGCTGCTGTGCTTTGAATCTCCTTCCTCCCAACATATTCCCCTCTTCAGGTGGACCAAGCAGGTCTCTGAATTTTCTCCCACTTTCTTTTTTGATTTAAACTGAGTTTTCTCCCAGTACTTTCCCCTAGAACCAACTCAAATGTCCCACGTCTAGCCTAAAAAATAATAATACCCCACGTACTATTAACTCATCAAATTAAAATGATATTTTATTTTGTAAGTTGAAAGTTCTTACAAAATAATAATGATAATTGTTTATATATAACTTGGCAAGTTAACTCCTAGTGATTGCGTGCATAAGCTTGCAAAGATTTTACTGACGTGCAATCATGTGTTTATGTTTTTATAACATTTCTCCGTCTAGCCCAACATGATATTTTCACCCAGCCCAGCAAGTCCACGGCTTTCGAGAAAAATGCAAATGGGATTTAAATGGGCTGCATAGATGCTACATCATTGTTTCACCCAGCCCACCAAATGGACTAAAAAACAAATGGACTGACAGCTGGGTCCACGGCCACAGCCCAGTTTTTTATGATTTGCCAAGTAAGTCGCTTTGTCAGGCCTGTTGGGCTACAAATCTTTCAAGACGAGGAGAACTTTCATTCAGCTGGCTGAGAAAATGGCCCATTAGTAAGGAGAAATGGGTTGTACATTTTTAAAACACATCAAACCGGCAATTAGTTTCAAATGTCTTTTTTTCATTTCAAGATTTTAAATTACATTAATTTTTATGCGTGGAGAATTTGTTGGATTTTATATTGATATACATTTTTTAAATCAGTTTGAATGTGAGTCAAAATTTCGGGATTAAAAACAGTTCGGACCGCACCAAAATATGCAAAATTTCGTATAATTTTTTAACCGTGGCCACAATATGGGCTGTAATGCAAACAAAAAGAATATGAGCTCCAAAAAACCTTAAGAATTAGCAAATGGGTTGTATGCTGTTTTCCACAGATTTGAGGCTTTCCTAAAAAAAAGGTTGACGCACAAGCAGTGACTGTTGGATGGCCATCCAACGGCCGTCGTGCTTCTTCAATCTCTGCTCTTCCTGCTCTGGCCACTCAAACAGGCGCCGGCGGGACTGCCTGCTGCCTCCTCCTCGCAGCCGGCTCTGCTGCCGTGCAAGCCTCACCGCCCCACCATACTCCCATCGCTGGCGTAGCCATCCCTCTACTCACCCACACCCGCTATTATTCTCCGGCGACGGCAGACGAACCAGTAAACACTCGTACAGTCGTACTCCCTTCCGCGTGGGAAACAACTGCCGACTCTTCCCTGCCTCCATGTCGTTCCCTTCCTAGGCCTCATCGTCGTCCACCGCCCTGGTGCTCTCGGCGCGGCCTGGTCAACGTGGTCAACGACCGACATGCATCTGAAGTGGACTTTACGTGGAGAGGCCGACGGCTGGGTCCACGGTGGCACGCAAGGAAATGCCTCCTTATTACGCACAAAATAATGATTCCTCCACTTGACATCAGGGACCCACCGGAAGGGCCTCTGTATTTCGCAAAAAAAACGTTACCGCCGCTGGCAGCTCGGACCCACCAGCTATATCTTCGCATGCAAGGAAGTGCCTCCTTATTACGCACAAAAAAAATGAATACTCCCCCTGTTAGTTGGTACCCAGTATAGTGGCAGGATGACTTGTGGGCCTACTAAGTTGATGGGGACGGAGGGTCAATAAGCACGATTCTAGCTCAAGTGACCGTACGATGTCCATCCAACGGCCATAGTGCTTCTTCAACCTCTGGTCTTCTTGCTCCAGCCGCCCAAACCAGCACCGGTCGTGCCTCATGCTCCTGCCTCCCGTGGCCAGCTACGATGCGGCTGAGGCCTCACCGCCCCCTAGTACTCCCACCGCTGGCCAGGCCATCCCTCTACTCACCCACACCCCCTCTTATTCTACGGCGATGGCAACCTCACACCGCAGCAAACCAGTGAACCCTCATACTCCTCTACGCGTGGGCATCTACTGCCGCGTCTCCCCCGGCTCCGCGTCATCCCCTTCCTAGGCCTCGCCGTCGTCCACCGCCCTGGTGCTCTCGGTGCGGCGTGGTCAACATGGTCAAGGAACGGCTTCCATCGGACATGGACTGTACGTTGAGAGGCTGACAGCTGGGTCCACGGCCGCAGCAAGGAAGTGCCTCCTTTTTACGTGCAAAATAATTATTCCTCCACCTGATAGCGGTACCCACCGGACGGGCCACCATATTTCACGAAAAAAATGTTTCCCCCTGACTGCTGGGACCCACCAGCTACATCTTCGCACGCAAGGAAGTGCGTCCGGGCAAAAAAAAAACGATTCGCCCCTTGACTGCTAGGACCCACCAGCTACATCTTCGCAGGCAAGGAAGTGCCTCACAGTCGGGACCCACCTGGTCGAAGCGTACGTTGCTTTGTCATTCTGGTCGCGAACGTGTACGTACATATTGGTCGATGTAGAGGCGCGCACGTAGCATTTACATGTACGTACAGCGGCCAGGGTGCAAGAAAGAAAATATGGCCACGTATGTGTACATACGGGCGGGGTCTCGAATGCCTACTCGTGCATACGTACGGCCAAGGCTCATGTACATGGCTGGGTCGGAACGGAGAAACAGCATCGTCGTCGTGTTCATGGGGAGGCAACAGAATGCGTCGTGTTCATTGAGAGGGCTTGGACGGAACAAGCGATGGAAACGAGGCCTCAAGTACCGCAGAACGGCGGAAACAGCCTTGTGTTCGACCGGCCACATTCGAAACGGGATCCTATTAATCGGGAGGGGTCTGGCGTACCGCAAAACGGAGGAAACGGACCTCCTACGGTCGAAACGGGGGTCCTGTTGATCGGGAGGGGTGTGGTGTACTGCAAAACGGAGGAAACGAAGTTGTGTTGGAGCGCTACGGTCCAAACGGGGGTCCTGTTGATCGGGAGGGGTGTGGCGTACCGCAAAACGGGACTCCACGGGATACTGTTCATCTCCACCGTTGACCTCCTCCAGCCTCCACGGGCTCCTGTTCATCCAGCCTCCACCGCAGGCTACTCCACCGGCTACTGTTCAACCACCCCTCCACGGGCACCCCTCCACCGCCTACTATTCATCCAACCCTCCACACCACGGGGTCCTGTTCAACCACCCCTCCACGGGCACCCCTCCACCGTCTA